>NC_077234.1:258096445-258396445 GCF_027887165.1 Monodelphis domestica
AGGAAGTATCTGGGGCTAGATTTGAATTCATGAACTCCAATCTCTAGCTGTGGTTTCAATCCAGTATTGGACTTTCAGTCAAGAAAATTTGAGCCTAAATCTTGTCTTGGACATTGCCTTTCACTATGTGAACCTGTGTTAAGTTACTTAACGTCTATCTTATTTAGTTTTCTCTATGAATGGGGATAATTATAGCACCTACCCTATAGTATCGTTATGAGCATCAAATTAGATATTATTTGTGAAGCACTTTGGAAATCTCAAAATGCCAATTTCTAAATAGGTGGAAAAATAAATTCTACCTATTTACCTCGACATTATGTATTCTCTGCAATAGATAGTAATCATGGAATATAATCTAAGTTTTCCCGCATATTAGTTGAGGTTTTTGCATTGTTGTAGTCGTTTGTGTATATTGTTCTCCTGTTTCTGTTTTCCCTACTGTGCCAGTTCCTATGAACTTTTTTATATTTTATGAAGTCCTTATATCTTTCATCCTTTTATCATATAACATTCCAATAATTTATAACTTTTTATCAAAATGAAGATATATGCTTTGATTATTGTAATAAGTTATTTGTGAATTAGATAAGCAATTAGAAACTCTTGATAAAATTGGAATAGTGATCGAGCTGAAGGCATGATTTGAATAAGGTGGACTCCTGTAATTCAGAGTGGAATCCTAGAGGGATGATGGGAAAGAATTCCCAAGGAACCTTGGGAAAGACAGTTAACCAACAATCACTGTTTGGATGGTCCTGGTTAAGGAAGGGTGTCCAAAGAGCTCAGAGAGATTTGGAAGATGCAGAGAGAGAAAATAACTTGAAATATCTTGATACAATTGCTACTGTAGTTCCCCTGGAATTTCCACCAGGAGACACCAAAGAGCAACTTGAAGCAGAAGACAGAGTCTGTGTAACAGCTGTCAGATAAGATCTTTCTCTAGCTAGAGAGAGAGCAGAGTCTGGATTTCTAAATTATATTTAAGAAGGTAATTAAACATATTAATAAAATAGTTATTACATATTTTAGATAGATTAAGGAGTTCTTAGTAGTCCTGGTTTTCGGCAGAAGACACTCCTCATGGAGTTTTAGATGGGTTTTTGGGGTTCAGTTAGAACTTTTAGATTAGGGAATATTCCTATTCAGTATCTCCATTTCCTTTTCTTATCCCTTTTCCATTAATATTTAATATAAATAAATAAGTTTTTTTGTATAACTGATCTTCAGCCAATTCTACTCAACCAACAATTGCAACCATCAACCTCCAACAACTGAATCTCCAATAATCTATCAATAGAACATCAGATCAAATTCCCTACAACATTATAGAGAATATACAAATTTTAAAATTGTGAAAAAGTAGACAGAAAACTGATACTTATTACAATTAACCCAAATTAAAAATTTAATGCAATCCTATATTAATATAGTTTAGTAATGCAACAAAAAAAATCACTAATTCTCCTGCCCTGTGTATTCTTATTTTAGACAGTTGGCAAAGAATTAGAGACAATGATATACTAAACCTAGTGTGACCATCATATATTTTATTTTCCATTAATAGCACAACTACAATAATCCTATTATGAATTTAATATTGCTGTCTATTCCTAAGCAAGTTAATTAGATTTTTAAAAAGTAGCATTTATAAAGGGTCCTCAGTTTTCCAAATATATTAACATATTATTTCATTTTATTCTCACAAGGATCCTGTGAGTTATGTGTGATTTACAAAACCAGCTGGTAGCACAGTGGAGAGAATGCTAAGCCTGGAGTCAGGGAGCACTGCAATGTAAATACAGCATCAAACATTTATTAGCTGAGTAACCCTGAGAAGATCATTTAGCCCATGTTTGCCTCAGTTTCCTCTCTATAAAATGCGGTTAATAATAACAGAGTGGTTGTAAAGATCAAATAAGAGAATATTTGTTTATTCATTAGGAGAATATATGATAAATTATATAAACAGTTCAAATTCTATGTTACTTTTGCTACCTTCTCATAATTCCCATTTTTTCGGGGGGGGGGGGAGACTAATGCTACTACTAAAACTAGGTTTCTATTATGTTATATTATGAAGTAAAATGATTACTGGTTTATTCAATTAAGCAATATTTATTAGCGTCCTACTATGTGGAGATATAAGAACAAAAATAAAATGACCTTTTCTGCTTCATTGCTATTTGCTTAATGTGATCATATTGGTTTTTAGAAAATGCTAAGAATGTACAAGTTTTTGTGAAATTTGGTTATATGCCATAATGTGGATTAATAGGAGAAATTACAGCCAAGGTGTTATTTTATAGAAACTAATGATTACAATTGATAAAAGCATAAAGATGGCTTACTTAGCTTTGCTTATAAGTAACATCAAGTTTATTTTAATTTTGTTTTGTGGTATATAAATTAAATTATGTTCATTAATAATTTTATATAAAAGCCTTTTTTAATTATAGTTTCCAATTAAGAATTTTTTTTCTCTTTTACATCTCCTTCCACTAGAGTGGGGCAGATAAAAAAAAACCTGAAATAATGTATAAAATAAGGAAATAAAAATTTGGTACAATTTTATAGCTATATGTACAAAAATACTTCTAATGGATTTTTTATGGCAAAGAAGTAAAAACCAAAGAGGGTGGTCATCAACTAGGCAATGGAAGAGTATTATCCAGCATAAGAATATAAACAGACACTATTGTGTCATTAAAAAGACAAAAGTAATGGTTTCAGAGTAACCTGCGAAGAAACCTTCCCAGTATGAGCTGTATCAGGATGGAAGAGAGCAGGGCTAGATTAAATTGTACAGAGCAACACTGATGATATAAAGGTTGACCCGAGCTTTCTCAAACAAGCATATATCAATCACGACTAAGTTGCCTTGAAATCATTTCTTTATCCCATACTTTGTAAATATTGGCCTCATATGGGCCCCATTTCTCAAACGATATTATTCATATTTAATAGCATCATCTGTCCACCAAAGAAAGCCCTGAAAAATAGTGAAAACGATTGTCGTTTTTTTAATTTGTAGTCATGAAACTGTTCTGACTGAGTCCACCACAAACTTATGTTATATAAGCTCAATTGGGCTTTTGCTACTGGTGCCAATCTTTCTACATCTCTCTTACTAACTCACTAATACATTCTCTTTTTTTAATTTTATTTAATTAATTAATTTATTTAGAATATGTTCCATGGTTACATGAATCATATTCTTTCCCTCCCTCTCCTCCCATAGACTATGAGCAATTCCACTGGGTTTTACATGTGTCATTTATCAAGACCTATTTCAATACTATTAATAATAGCACTAGAATGATTGTTTAGAGGCTACATCCCCAATCATATCCCCATCAAGCAGTTGTTTTTCTTCGGTGTTTCTGCTCCCACAGTTCTTTCTCTGAATGTGGATAGAGTTCTTTCTCATTAGACCCTCAACATTGTCCTAGACCATTGCATTGCTGCTAGTAGAGATCACTACTACATTCTTGATGATGATTCTTTAAAAGATTTTTATTCCTCTGTGTTCTTCCCATGACTCCCTCTCCTCCCATCTCTTCTCAAAATCTTATATTTTACAAAATAAATTGTGGTCATTCTCAGTAACCTCTCCTCTCTTTTTTTATCTCACTCATATCATTTATATATCTCTTGCCACTATCTCCTCCTTCCTCTCTTTCTTATATAAAGATATAATGTTACTTATTTTTACCCTAACAAGCAATCCCATTACATGCTTCCCTGTCCATCAGGCTACACCATCAGTTATTGCCACTCTAATACTTATCTTGTTTTCTTCCTTATTGACTGAAAACATGCCCATATCTCCTCCATCCTTAAAAACAATCTCCTATCCCCTTTAATTATCATCCTCTATCTCTTCTGCTCTTTCTGATTAAACACCTCGAGAAGTACATCAACAATAGGTACCTCTCCTTTTGCTCCTCTCACTCTCTTCTTAAACCCTTTACAATTCTGCTTCTTATATCATCATTCCACTGAAATTTCTCTCCAAAATTACGAATTACAATGAAAAAAATCACCTTAAAATATTTATGTACAAGTCACAGCATTATACTTTTGTTATTACATCTCATTAATTTTCTGGGTATCTACTATGTGTAAGGAACTGTGTAACATAAAATCTAACTAGAAGAGAGAATGGCATATAAAAATGTAATTTTTAACATGAGAGTATGAGAGAAATAATAAAGCAATGTTGACATTCAAAAGACTTAGCTACGTAGAAATTTTAGATTAGAAATTTAGAATTAGAAATTAGAAATTAGAAAATTTAGATTAGATAGGCCAAAAACAAATTTCAAGGGTTGAAAAATAAAGATAGGTCTTTCGTGGAGAGAATGGGCCAGTTTTGAAGAAAGTCCTACTCTTATAGTCAGCCTGAAGAAAAGGTTGATACTAGTCACCTAAGCAATGAAGGAATTTAAAGGGGAAGGAAGAAGACATCACCATTAGATCTCAGCTGCTTCACAATTAGGATCATTCTTATTATGGGGCAACAGATCTTAAATTGTCCCCTCTTATAATGTAATATCACATATTAGTTTAGTTTATCAGAAATGCAAATATGAATTTTTATGTTAACATAATTACTACCAAGATAACAAATATGAGCAACCTTTTTAAAAAAGCTATTATCTATCTTTCCCCCTTGAATAGAATATTATTAAGGGTAAGAATCCCTGATTAAATTTGAGGCAGCTTATTAAGTGGCTTCTTTTAGTGGAAGAACATCAAAGGCACTTAGGGATTTTAGTCTCAGTCACATGTTGCTTCTGCTTTTGTCTCAGTTTGATTTTCCTGACAATACACTTCACTACTAAAACTCCAAAAGCTTTTCTCATTATTAACATGAGTGCTGCCAACCTTTTGTAATGTATTTGGAATTGCTAACCTTCAACCTCAGGGAAATCATGAAAATTAAATTAGGACAACAGATGAAATAATGTTTATGAATGAATAAAATCCCTTAGTGTGTCCATAATGGAACTGACATTAGTTATCTGTTGTTCCTCAGTCTTCAATTCCAGGAACATCATAAAACCTGTAGCTCAATGTCTTCTTTTTTCCAATATAACTTCAATTATTAAAACAAAACAAGTCAACAAACATTGATTAAGGACCAAGTGTAATCCCTAAGAATATGCTACCCTATGATGAAATACTGAAGTCGTCAACTACTCCTTCAAATTGCCACTTGTCTGACTGAGGAGATTATTCCTATCGATTGACCTTAGGCACATGAAGAGCCTTAGAAAGAGTAAGTGTCAAAGGCATGCTTCGGCTCAGACCTTCCTCTCTATTGGGTCATCTGCCTTTTGTGGTTTTCATACAATCAATATCAAACATGCAATTCAAGTCAATAAGCATTTATTAAGTACCTCTCAGTGATTTGGGGGAATTTCTACTGCAAGCATGTGGACTCCCCCCAGTGGAAGGGGCAAATGAGAACAATTTGTTCCAATGCTAATGAAAGTGGCTGAAGCAAGCTCCGTGGAGTGCGTAGAGCTTGGTCAGACATCCAAGACACCAACGTCACCCATTGTATCCTAAGCCATTGCAAATAATGGTAACTTTTGTCTTGTCACAGGACTTCAATGACTAGAAGAGAGAGTAAGACTGGTGGCGTTGTGCAACGCTGCCTCACTTAAGCCTAACTAAGTTGAGACTCAAAATACCACTCCTTGCTGTCAATGGTCCTCTTCAAAACAAAGGGCAAACAAGCATGTGGCAGTCCCTGTACTAATCACTGCAGACAAAACAACCGACCCTAAGAGAAAGTTCTTCTCTCAAGGAGATCACAGCCTATTGGAGAAGTCAACATGCAACTCATTAAGTGCAGAAAGTATATATAAACAGGGTATATTGGAAATAATCCTAGGCCATCAGAAGGTGAAATTAATTCAATATTCATAAGTGGAAGTATTCTTCTTAAATCAGTGTTTTCAAAATAGCCAATATAATTGTAACTGTAGAGACAATTTATAGATTCACACCCTGGTCAGTGATCTACACTGTATGTATATAGAGAAAGAGATCTATGAAATCAGGCTTTATCTTTCTTTTTTTAGTCCCTTGCCTATTTATTCACACCCTGAGTCCAAATGGATGGAATAAAGTGAAAGGGATGGCTTCTAGAATCTATCTTTAGTCAATAGACATTCATTGAGCACCTACTAAATTACAGGTACTGGGCTTAGGACTAGAAATACAAAAAGAAAGAAAGATAATCCCAACCCCAGTGGAATGGGAGAGAAGGCATACAAACAAATATACATAAAAGAGGCTATATACAGGATAAAAAGGAAACAAATAACAGAGAATTCACACTAGAAAGGAAACTTTCTGTAGAAGGTGGGATTTTAGTTGGAACTTTAAGGAGGCCCGGGAGGTCTATAGGCTGAACAGAGGAGGAAAAGTGTCCTTGATATGGTGTATAGCCAGAGGAAATGCCTGAAGTCAAGTGATGGAAGAACAGTCAGGAGACCAGTGAGTATTGCTTGATTGGCGAATAAGTCCCTAATACTTATAAGGAGAGCATCGGAGAGGGAATCATCATTCATTCATAAGTACTGATAAAAGCCACTAGACAAAAAAAGCATGGGATTATGAATGACATGAAAGTCATGGAGGAAATGACTGGAGGAAGAATGAGCAACTTAGTGTACCACCTTATGTCACGATTGTTACAATAGCCTGCTTAGCAACTTAGAAGAGAAGATGATAAACCTCATTAGAAATAGAGACCTTGAAAGTCAAAATGGGCCAATCTTAAACCATGACAGAATAATAAATATGAGCAATAATAAATATCAAAGGATTCTAAGTAGAGGAAAGTAGACGGTGTATATCTATACATATATGTATACTCGTGCATATACTTTCATATACACAAATATGACTATTTGTGTATGAATTTTCTCAAAATAATGAAAAATATATAACAACACAAACAAAGAAATAATAACAAAAGATGCTCAGAGAACACAATGAAAAATAGAGTCTCCTTTTTGCCTCCTGGTGGAAATTCAAAAAATGAAAACTTGCTGGAATGTTATAGCAAAATTCCAGAGCTTACAGATCAAAGAAGAATATACTGCAAGCAGCTACAAAGAAAGAGTGCAAAGGCCAACATTTCAGAGTCAGGATAAGATTACAGAAGACTAATCACACGCCACAGAATAGTAAAGACATTCTTGCAATGTGATAGTCCAAAGGCTTAAAAGCAGAAAAATGTACCTTCCAAAAGAGAATTGGGAGAATAGATCTTTAACAATATAGGGGACATTTCTGTGGTCCAAATGTAAAGAGCAAAACAGAAATAGAAGTAGAATCGAGTAAATAGACTCCAATGCTATGTCATTAGTGTCAGTTCAACCCTTTCTGTTTTACTGTTCTCTGATTTATTATAAAGAAAGTGGGGATAGAGAGGAAAATATAGAAGAAAACAGAATGGATGACAATGCTCAACAAAGCATGTAAATGGGAAGAACTTACCCACAAAAAAGAAAAATCCATAATGTATGAGAAAGCAGAATCCAATAATATTTTATGTAAGAGATACCTAGATGGTATTTCATAAAGATTTACAGAAAGTTAAAATAAGAGGCTAGATTCGATTTTATTTTGCCTCAAGTAAACATTGAAAGTAGGTTAATAGTGATGCCAGACATGGCAATAATAAAAGTAGACATGACTAAGAGATAAAGGGGAGACTATACTTCACTTAAAGGCACCATACAGAATGAAACTTCAATACACATTAGATATACTCCAACAGACTAGCATTTACATCCTTCAAGGAGAAGCTAATTAATATGGTATAACAGAGAATAAGACTATAACAGTAAAGGGCCTCAACATGACATTCTTAGGTCTAGATAAATTTAAAAATATATATATAAAAAGAAGTTTAAGAACTGAGTATAAAATCTTTATAAGTAAATGTAATAAATTTTAGTAACCGCTGAATGGAATTAGTGTGCATATACATATATACAGATACATGCATACATATATACAGGTATGTCTGCACATACATTCATCAAAACTATACGACTCATTTACAAAAATAAGAAAAGTATACAAATTTCATAAATAAATTTAGCAAAATAGAAGCATTAAATACAGGTTTTATCCAACAAAATAAAAAGTATAATTAATAAAAGGTCTTTGAAGGAAGTTTTCAAATTTAATTAGAGCCTAAATTATTTAATTACTTATAATTGTTGTTCCAAATAGTAAATAGTAGCAATAATAGATCATATAAAATAAAATTACAAAAATGAAATATAATAACAAATAACAACTTATAAAATACCTACTATGTGCTAAGCGCTGTGCTAAGAGCTTTACAACTATTATCTCCTTTGGTCCTCACAAAAATCTTGTGAGGTAGGTGCTATTATAATCCCAGTTTTATAGATGAGGAAACTGATTCGATCAAGAGTTAAATAAATTTCCTCTGTTCACACAGCTAGGTCTGATTTGAACTCAGGCCATCCTGACTTGCAATAATTAGAGGAGTTTTTATATTTCTTATCACATTTGTTAACCAAAGAGAGTAAAAGAGAGCAATTAATTAGGAATCCAACTAAAAGGGACTTGGGAAAAGAAATTAATTGCTTATGTACTGTTTATAATGTGACAGGAACAATGATAAACACTTTACAAAAATTACTTCATTTGACCTAGAAAAGGAACAAATCAAGAAGCAAAACTAAAGACCACAATAGAAATTAGGAAAAAAACAAAAAAGAGATTAACAAAATAGTTGGAGGAAATGCATTGAATTAATAAATAAAAGTGAGAAAAAGTTTTTTAAAAACAATAAAATGCATTATTAGTAGTCTGATAAAAAGAAGGAAAAATGATCTAATATATCATTAAAAGGGAAACATTCATGGCAAATAAAGAAAGCATTAAAATTATTTCATAGTTACATATTAACAAAACAAAATAAATAGATTAACATTTAGAAAAATATAAAATATCCTGATGGGCACCACAAAGAAAATGCAATCTCAGGAGAAAAAAAATATTAAATAAGTAACATATAAACTATTCTAAGGGGGGAAAGAGTACCAATGGATTTACAAATCAAGGGATAACTAATTCTAATATTGCATGACAAGCTTTCTAAAGAAATAAAATATTATTTTCAAAATTTTTATGATACAGAGATACCCAATCCATCTTGAGACAAAATTGAGAAAGAAAATTATAGTATAATATGACAAATAAGTACTAATGAAGTAGGATTTTTAAATAAAATTTTATAAAAGAGGTTATAGCAGCATAACAATATTATACACCAGTACCAGTTTGAATTTAGACCAAGAATTCAAGATTATTTTAATAATAGGAAAGTATAAATACAATTTACTATAGCAGAAAGAATAATAGTCACAAGATTATCTAAAGAGATGCTGAAGAAGCTTTTGAAAAATAGAATTCTGTTTAAATTAATGAAAAACAAAAGAATAAATAAACCATTCCCAAATATGATAAATATTATCTATCTAAAATCCATAACAATCTTTATATGTAAGATAGAAGCCATTAAATATCTTTACAATAAGGTCAAGCATAAAATGAATATGTTCATTATCACCACTGGTTTTTTTATATGGTTTTTTAAATGACCAGTTAGAGAAATATAAAATATCCAGGTTAGTGGGAAAAGAAATAGACTATATACATAACCCAAGTTCAGAAGATAAAAAGTAGAATGAAAAAGGAAAAATAATTTTAAGTAATAAGCATAAATGAAGAAGATACAAAAAATTGCATTTTGAGGATGGTGCAAAAATTAGAAAACCTTGGATACAACTAAAAGCTGATTGAAATAAATAACATTAGCAAAGTAGCAAGGTACCCATTTTCTTGGCATGCAGATACACATAATCAAAGAGAGATAATTGGAAAAATGATACATTAACTTTTAACAAATAACTTGATTAACATTCTATATTTTTGTATTGTGATTATAATCAGAATAAAGGTTGCATACAAGATAAATGATTTTGACACAGGTGGCTTAATTTTCTCATTACCCTTTGAGAAGTTTCGAGCTTACAAACAATCAAGGAAACTTACTTATTGCTTTTAATAAAATGGAATAATTAATCAGCAATTCTTAAAAAGACAATTTAACAATCATATCATTGAGGTTGAGGGGTACTGGGAACATAATTCAAATTTAGACTGGTGGCTTCTAGGGAGTTTCTGAGTTACTGATTTGTGTAATCGAGTCACTGAGGCATACTGAAGCTTGATGTGCTTGTACTTATTGTGTGGGCCTCTATGATTGATTTGTGTGCTGGCTTCATGAGAATAAGTTTCTGTGAGTGGGAAAGTTTTTTGGGCTTGGCCTATAGCTGCAGTTTTGCTGAGAATTATGTACTTAAATACAAGTTAACCCATGATAGTCTTTTTGGGATTGGGTTTAAGAGTCTGATCTTTTGGTGATGTTTTAGAGAATTAGAGTACAGGTGTTTTGCTCTTGCATTATTTCATTTGAGACTAGGGGGAATAATAATCATGTCAATTCATAGGTAATGGGCACTGATGAAAGAGGTCATGTAAAGGGGATAGAGTGGGCAATCACATCTTGCCAAGGACAAGCTGTTGTCTCCCCAGCTACCACATGTGACTCTGTCAAGGCATTGTGATCTGATGGCTCCCAGCAATAGAAGGACCAGAACAAGATTGTTTTAAAATTTTTCTTTGAGCTCTGAGGTTCAAATCATATCTATTAGAATGACAAATAACAAAAGAGGAAGAGAAATGGTGGAGGGTATTTTGGAAATGTGGCACAGTAGTAAACTATCAGTGAAACTATGAATTGGTTCCACCATATGCCACTGAACTGTGCTTCTTTTAAGATCTAGACATACTTGTGTTAAATATGTGTCCTAAGTCAAGAACAGGGGAGAAGAAACACAGATGAAAGAGATTTCTAGCACTTTTTTGGAAGCAAATGATGAGGTGATAAAAAGAATTCATTAATGGGATAATGGATGAAAAATATTGTTTATGAATAAAATGAAATTTTATTGCATTGTAACAAAATGAAGGTAGTGATAGATTCAGAAAAAATATAAATACTTATATGAACTAATGTAGAGTTAAATTAGTAGAAGGAGAACAAATTACATGATAATCACAACAATAATATGAAGGAAAATGAATCTGAAATATTTCAGAATGTTTACCAAAAAAGCAACTAATCATAACTTTAAAAGACCATGGATGAACCCTACAGTTCACTTTTACAAGTCATGAATTCTCATACTTGGTCAATATGTTGATCTGTTTTGCGTAACTGTTCTTAAAAGGAAACAGTTCTACTGGATACCAGGTAGGGAGTTTGGTGGATGGCAATAGATAAAGGTGGGGGGGGATTAAGATATTTTATTTATCAAAATTAATTCAATAACAAATGATATTTGCTAATATAGAATTTTTAATGGAGAACAATGGGTACCATAAAACAATGTTAGAATATTGAAGGCTTGGCATGTTAAGAAGACTGGAAATCACTGACTTCACATGTAGAAGATTGACAGGGAACATAATGGAGAACTGTCTGATGGAAGATGCTTTAGTATTGGTTTGCTTGATTTTATTGAACAGCATTTAGAGCAATGGGTTAAAGTCACAGAAATGTAGGTTTAGATTCAATGTCTTATGTCACTCCCTTTTGGCTCTCAGATGAAAGACAAAATGCTACTTCTAAAACTTAGTGTCCTTTATGATCTTGCTCCTTCTAGATTTTTAGTCTGATTTCCTATTTTTTCCCTCTATATATTCTATATTCCAATCAAATTGAGAAGAATAATGGTAGCTATTGACAGTATATAGAAGATGGTAGAGCAAAACCATGGTAGAGCTCTTCCATGTCACCACAAGAATTCTATCCAACCAAAATTAAAATATAACCACAAAATGGATACAGGAGTGAAAGAATCAACAAGAAGACAGAGTGAAACAACTTTTAAGAAAAGAAAAACCCAAAAGGTAGGCAGAGAACATCTGGGGCACTGGAGTGACAGGAAAGTAGAGCCAGTAAGAGACTGTAGCAAGGAGAGAAGAGCAAGCCAAGAGTAACCCACACACACCCACCTCACATCTGCTATCACAGGTTCTGAACCTAAGTCCAAACCAACATTCAGATCCTAAGATCCTGCAGGGGAAAATGATGGTGCAAGCCAACCTACTTCCCTTGAAATGTCAAACTTGTGGAGAAGTCCAGAGTCACAGCCCAGACCAGTCTCGGTTGAAGTGGGCTGATCTGTGTGGGCCCAGAGGGAATTCAGGAATCCCAGTCTGAGCTTGGGATGAGCACATAGTTGACACTTTGGGGTTAGGGCACAGTTCACAGCCCCCCCCCCACACACACACACATATCTTGTTGCCCAAAACTAAGGGCAGAGCTCCAGGACAAGCAATCAAGAGTGTGCCTGATTGGATCAAGTACACAGTGAGACCAAAAAAAGTGAGTCTAAGCCTGGGAATAGAATTTGATCAGCCCCTGACCAGATAAAGTTCAGAAGGAGATCAAAAGCTTATGCACAAGCCTAAGGTAAGTAATTAATACATCAATATCTCAAAGGTCAATTAAATAAACCAGAGAAGGAAACTCTCCAAGCTCTCAGCCCTAAGATCATCCCATTAGCCTCCAAGAACTAAAACTAGTTAAAAAACTGAGAAAATAAGCTAAAAATAGCATCAAGGAAGGATTGAAGTTTAAGAGAGTACCCCAAACTTCCCAGAAAACAGAGCCTCTCTATAATTAGATAGGAAAAATGAGAAAACAAAAAACACACCTAACTCTACAGAATTTTTATAGAGACAAAGAGCAAGGTACAAACACAGAAGTGGACAATGAAAGCAAAGGAAACACAAAGTACAAAAGAAAAATATGGATTAGATACAGATTCTGAAAGAGCTCAAAAAAGACTTCAAAAACCAATTAAAAGAGAAGCAGAAGTCAGTATATATCATTATAATTCCTACTACATCCTATATTTCCCAATCCCCTCTGTTTTGAAATGATAGTATAAATTTGTATTCACTTATCTTCATACATGTTATATTCCATAAGTAATATGTAAGCCTCATTGATGGCAGGGGCTATTTCAGTTTTCCTTTGTGTTCCTAGAACTTGGAGTCATACCTTGCATTAAATAAATATTTATTGATTCAAATATTCCATAGGTGAAGACACCTAAAAAGTTCCAAAAATCAAATATGGTAATTGAGAGCTGAGAAGTTTAAAAAGTTCAATTGTTCCTGTTATTAACTTGTATAACAAACCAACAAATTACAGAAACATTTTGACAAATGTAAGTTAATATTATCTATCATAAATATTAAAATTAGAATCAACAAGTTCAACCTCTTCATTTTACAGAGGGAAAGTTACCTGTTCAAGATTACATCAAATTAATAAATACTTATTAAGTTCAAGTTATTTGTCACACACTCCGCTAAAGAATAGAGATATAAATAAAGATTTTTTTAATTTCCCATCTCTCAAGGAGCTTACTGTGTAAGGTGGAGAGATAACACATAAACAACTATTTATAAACAAGATACATACATATCCATGTGTGTTTATATCAATGGAGAAGAGGAAAGAGAATTCCAGGCAAGTGAAATAGCAAATAAAAATACCCAGAGTCAGGAAACAGTGTCTTTTGTGATGAAAAACAAGGAGACCAATGTTATATAACAGTTAAAACTAGAATGCCAGCTAATTTAGGGGAAACTGAGGTAGGCAGAAATTAGTTTCTCTCTGCAATGAGTATTATATTTTTAGAGGTTTATTGAAGATTCAAATATAAAGAAAATACAAGTAAGAAAAGCACATGTCTAGGCCCAGAGAGCCTATTCATGACCACTCACATCTTGACTGCTAGATGGAGAGCCGCGTTTGCTCCAAAGTGGAAGTAGGAAAGAGACCCAATAGCCTTTACAGCCATGTTAAATAGAAATTCTTGACCTCACCCAGGTGGAAATCTCAGTGAGATTAGAGGGCATTCTGGGAGCTAGCAAGGACTCCTGGGGATTGGAGTACGGAGTTCAAGTCTCCATTTTTACAGTTACTATATTGCAGAGTACTTGAAAGGAGCCTGAAAAGATAGGAATGGGCCAGGGTATAGCCAGGGTATAAAGGTTTTTAAAGAACAAATATTATATTGACCACAGAGATGATAGAGTCAATAGAATTTATTAAATAATTGTATGTGTGTGTGTGAGCGAGAGAGACACAGACAGAGACAGACAGAAATAGTGTCAGATCTGTAATTTACAAGGATTAATTTAATAGTTCAGTAGAGGAGAGTAGGATCAAAATTTGGTGGAATAATACAGGCACTCTTCTCTAACTTTGAAGAAAGGTGATAGGATCAATCCAGATTCAAACGTATTGGGCTATCCATTTGAAGTCAGGAGCCTTTACAACCTTCTGGGTAATTTTCATATCTACTTGGGTTGCACCAATTCCTTGAGATATTAGTCTACTGTTTGGTATAAGGTAATGGGAAAATTGGGAGTAAAACCTGAAAGGAGTAAAATCCTGAAAGAAAACATGTCCCGCCTCATAGGTGTGTACATTACTAAAAATAAAACTGTTGCAGGTAAAAGGATGATCTAGTTAACCTGGTGGTAAGGAGGGGGAATAATAATTTCTTTAGAGATGATTGATTATGGATATTTTGATAAGAAGGAAGGTGATTAATGATTTCCCAGAGTATAAAACTGAGTATACTATGATTTAATGCGAGGTTCTGAAGAGGCTGTGGAGGAAGAATATTTCTGAGAAGAATAGATAGACAGCTTTTATCATGCTAAGTTTGAGGTTGGGTTCAGGGAACATAAGTAAGCATATCTATTTCCTGAGTTTATTATCATCATGACTGATGACATCTTGTTCCTGGGATTCAGGGAGGTCCACAGTAAAGTCAGGATACAATTTATTGAGTCCAACAAGTTTGAATCTGTATTGATCCTATTGCCTTTCTTTGCAGATTGAGAAGAGTGCCTTTCTTATTCCACCATATTTTTATCCTAATGGTTTTCAGGTTGTAAGTCCTTATTTCTGTCCAAATTTAAACTCTATTCAGCAGTTCACTATTTCAGAAAAACACAGGGACATTGGTCAATATTTATCAATTTTTTTATCCACTAGCAATTCTGATTTATGTCTAGGAAAAATTTATTGTCTAATTGCTAGCATAAATTTGGAAAGTTGTCAGAAACAAAATCAGCATGTCTAAAATTAAAGGAGAGTTCATTAAATTGAATAGGGAATATATTTGAATTAAATATCTCTGACAATGATTTGATAACTTAAAAAAAAAAAGAAACCAGAAACCTATACAAATATATGGGAACTGGAGCTATCCCCACTCAATAGTTAAGTGATCAAAGAATATGAGCAAACATGTATTAAGAAATATATCACCCCTCATCTGAACTCCTGCATTATTTTTCTTAAAAGTTTTCCTTCTACAGCTCTCTTCACATCCTAATCAATTAGCTGCCAATATTACTTTTCTAAAATATAGATTTGACCTTATAAATTATTTTCTTAGTTAGCTGCAACAGATCCCTATTATTTCCAGGATCAAATACAAACTCCTTTATGTGGTACTTAAGGCTATTTGTAATATGTTCACTTTGGGAGCCGTCCAGCAAGTCTCCCTGAGGGTGAGGGCTCACTCTGTCTAGATGTGATGATACGGCAGAGTAAAGGAGATGACAGGCACTGTGTGCTCAGGCCCACATGCATAGCTGTCACACAGTGTTCTGCCATAGCATGGAGGTACATTTATTATATAGGGTTTCAAGTACATCTTTGCCACACAATCAATTTTCTACATATATGTTTCCATGGAACTTAACAAGACACGTAGACCAAGGAGATAGTCAATGAAACATTGTTGCTATAGATGAATGACATAAACAGGGTGATTCAGAGGTTACTTCTCCCTGACCTAGGAGAAACATTGTTCCTTTTGGTCAGCTTTCACAATCAATCATAATTACTTGGGAGATGGCTAACAAAATATTTTGTAGCTAGGTACAAGGTTAGAGGGCAATTTAATGACAGACCCAATTTGGAGTTTTCCTCAATTTACAAGTTCTATTTTTCTTGTGTCACTTTAAAGTACCTGGCAATGTTGTCTGGTTTCTGCCCATAAACAGAATTCAGTGGAGTGTGTCTTGAAGGTGATTGATGTTCTTGGCTTGCCTGGATTGAATTGGGAGTGAATGTAGCTCTGTGGAAAAAGAAAGGAGGGGACAATGGGTAGTGATCTTTGGGCTTTAATTCTGTAAATGTAATCTTTTAGGGTAATAGTCTGGGGGGATTAAGGTGGGATATAAGATATAAATTTATTCTATAAGTCTTTGCTCTTATATTATTCTGTATTGGGGAGGAAACAATAATCATAACAACTCCATTAGTAGGGAAAGTTGTAGAGAGAAGTTACAGAGGGGGATCAGTGGGGGCCTCATTCTCTGGGGGTTGCCTTGCAGACCCCATTTCCCCAGACCAGGACCTTGTCAGCTAGTGAGGGTATGATGGCCTTCAGCATGTTCTTCTCCTCCATTTTAAGTTTTCTTGTAATCTATTCCCCTCTATAGGCTTCACCTGCATAATTCAAGTTACTTGAGCAAAATTCTCTATCTATATTCCTAGAATACTTTATGTCTTGAATTCTTCCTTTGAGTTTTCCTAACTTTCTTCAAGAGAGTTCAATTTTCATTATTAACCTGAAATAAAACAGAACCACCAACAAAGTTACAGTAGATCTAAAATGCATCTTTATGCAGGTCAAGAAAGATAGCTCTTATAGTCATCCACAGAGACAAAATATACCACACAGAGCCTAGCTCTGAGACACTGGGAACACTGTCTCTGGGAAAGACACCAATAATGGGAATTTCCATCACACTAAAGAATCTGGGGTTATATTCATACCTCAGGGAATAGATGAAATGAAGCATAACTGACTACTTATATAGTGGCTTAGAAAAGAGGTTGTAGCATAAGTCTAGGGTACCTGAAGTGCCCTAGATATAATAAGAGAGACTAAGACAAAAGACATGCTTAAGATTTGATAGCATCTGCCACTCCTATCCAGGGTACTCACTGGTTGATGTATTCTTAAAGGTGAGTTATCAGGCACAAGGGTCAATTTGGGGTTTCACAAAACAAGGTTGTCATTTCCCTCTTCTGGTCATGGAGATTCTTCCATTGACCATAGCAAAGGTCAAAGGACAGTGTACCCAGGGAGAGTCTGAGAGTGTGACCAACAAAAAAAGCTATCCCATTTCCCATCATCTATCATGTCTTTCAAGTTATGAGATAAGAAAGGAACTTCAATGACCTTATTTTGTAAAAGTCTCCTTTGCAATAGGCAGGTTCTTGTGATTTCACCACTAGAAAAGAAAACATGGGAAATCGATACTCAAATTTTCAGATAGTAACTGATTGATTCTTCAGATATTTGTACATATAGGACTAAATTATGCTATTAGCAACAGTAAACATTTAGTAATTTGGACTGATTGAAATGTTCTTATGGTCCTTAAAATTATTTGATATTGGTGATTAGAGTAATATTAAAAGTTAACCTTATTAGCTACCTCTTAAAAACTTTTTTACAATTCTATTAAAATAAGTTTCTCTTGTTGTGTCTGGGTATTCTATCTTCTGGCAACATCTTTCCCTAACCTGTATGTAAGGTAATCAGTCATCCTTTCTTTCATATACCCCTGAAAGTATATATAATACCTTGAGATCTACAGTTCAGTGAAAAGTCCCATTCTTGATATTTTCCCCAGAGATAGTGTTCCCAGAGTCTCAGAGCTGGGTGACGAATGTGTTAACTCTGTGTGTTGGCCAGCTGTAAGATCACTGTCTCCCTTGTCCTAATTAAAGATGTGTTCTTCTATAACTGCTTTGGTGATTCTGTGTTTTTTCAGGTTGACATTAGTGAACTATAGAACACAACACAGGTAAAGCTTTGTCAATCTGAAAATGACCTCAATCACCATTTGTGGAAAGAAATAAAAAGAAATACCAGCTAATACTAATTAAAAGTTCTAATTGAATATCCCATTTTAGAACAAAACAATATTTTAAAACTGCCTGTTCAAGTACATATCAGATCACCTTTGCCAGATTCAAATGCCAAAAGTATTGAAATTGAAATTTCAAAACAAATTTAAAATTAAATTTAAAATTCTCAAAATTAAAAACTTAATTCAAAAATTAAAAAGTTAAGTTTAAACTTCTTGTATCCCCTTGAGGAGAATGAGTTATTAATTGTACATTCTCATTTCCCCTTTCTGGAGAATGAAATGCTGAGGTTCTAAAAATAACATCTTTCAATTCACCGTAACTACTTATTTAACAACCATAATCATGCTCAAATAGATTGGACATTTCACTCATATTAACCACTATTTAAAAATTTTATTTCAGACCCTTTGAACTTTTATATACCTTCAACATATGCTTTTTCTATGTGCATTAATGCCAATATCACATCCAAGTGATTGGCTGTCTACTTGAGGTCACAAGATCATAGGTTTCTTTTCCACTGATAACAAAATTAACTTAACCAAAATTAAACCTCACTAATCTCAATAAATAGTTTTATACATCCGATTCAGAAATGACTGCAACATTTTCCCATTATTCTGATAACCTCATATTTCTAAAGGGTTTCAATGGTAGGGAGAAGACAAACTAAGCCTTCACTTACTTGATTGTTTAAGTGAATACAATTCCATGTACTTGCCCTTTTGATTTCTATGTTTCAGCATTAGCCCATCTAGGACCTTTCATGATTAGAGAAAACTTGTCATAATGGGAGAAAATAGGGACATAGCTAAACTAAGGGAGAAACACTCCCTAATTTAGATTCTTCATTCATGTCAGGTAGAAGTTGGCAATGACACATAAGCATGTACATAAAGAACTTGCCAGGTCAAAAAATGAAGTTTCATTCTAGGGACGTCAACTGAGCACCTTCTCAGCTTTCCTACGAGACAAACCACACCTCCAGCTCCCAGAAGGTACCTCATTGGGCTTTTGGCAACACAGAACAATTTGTTTTATAGCATTTTTAAAAATTCTATACAGGGGCAGCTAGGTGGTTCAGTGGATTGAGAGCCAGCCCCAGAGATGGGAGGTCCTGAGTTGAAATGGGGCCTCAGACACTTCCTAGCTGTGTGACCCTGGACAACTCACTTAACTTCCTTTGCCTAGCTCTTACCATTCTTCTATCTTAGAACCAATCATATGGAAGGGAAGGGTTTAAAAAAATGAATTCTATTCTCATACAATTTAACCTCAAATGGCAAATTTCCCTAGTTACATTTATGGCTGAATATAACTGTCTCCTGTTGTTACAATTGCACCCATAAAAATTCTGTCTCCTCTATTCTTTCCCAAGTGCTTCTGATATGAAGTTGCAAAAAAAGTTCCATTTGCAAATCTACCCAGATATTGGACACGTATGAACATATCCGTAGAAAAGCACTTTGAACAATTTGTTGTAAATCCCAAATCAACAGATACTAAGCGACATTAAACCTGGAAAAAGTGAAAGGAGTACTGACTAGAAGCACTGTCTTGATTTGCTCATTTCCATTTATCCAAGTGTTTCTGATACATAACAACAATCCTTTGGGACTATGAGGTAAGCTTGAGAAATGAGGACCTGCCAGCTGAGCCCTTCTCTAATTACCCCAACTGGACCTGGAATGAGAGCAATCCTAGAACCCTTTCCTGATGATGTTACTGCAAAGAATCTCACTGACACCCAGGATCACGGAAAGCAGATGTATTTACACACAGGGGCAGTTGGCGCCATTGCCCAAAAGCGAAGCATCAAGTAAGAGAAGCAGCCAGCTTAGACAGGGTTCTATACCTGCTGAGGCTGGGGATGAGGGGAGGGGTCAGGAACATGAGAAAGATGGACGACAACTGGCTCTCTTTGTGGGTGGCGGGCCCAGACATACCAAGGTTGGTCAGAGTGGACTGGTAAGGAGGAGGAAGAAGGAGGGGCTCATCCTCAAGGCTGCTTCTACAGTAAAGCAGGCAGAAGAAGAAATGTAAAGGAAGAGCACAGCTTCAAATTATGCCTCTACCATAAGAAGATCATTATCTCAGTAGAAGGGGGTCCAGATGTGGTGGGCACCAGGGTCCTCCGGTACACCCCAAATTCCTAGAGAGACCACAAGTCAAAGGTTACATGAGGAATTCATCTTGCAGGGCTGGAAGCTGGACATAGCATCCTCCACCTCTAAGCTTTGGATGTATCTACACCAGCCTTAAGATAAGGGTCTGAGCATGAGGGGATTCCTCAGGTTTACATCCCAAACACACTAGGTCTCTCCAGACAATTTACCCACCTTGATGATCCTTGCAGCTCAAACATCACTTATGGTCCCAAACATCCCTGGGCTTCTCAAGATGGGTAACATGATCAGGATGCCACAAAGGCTGTGTGCTTATGTTTAAGCCCCCAGACCCAAAGGTTATTCTATTCTATTCTGTTACCTTTTCTCCCCTGATTGCCTCCCTTGTTTGTTGCCATTGTTCATCTCCCTGCCCGTCTTTCCTTTCCAAGACGCTGAGACCCCATCTCTTTAGGATATAAAAATCCTGAAGTTTTCTCTGTTCAGAGGTAGTGGGTCCTGCACGCTGTCTACCAACCATTCAACCTAAATAAATCTCTATCTTTAAAGGGTTTCCACCAGAGTCTGTCATTCTTGAAAGAGCACCCTCCCTGGACCAGTGGTTAATCTCTCGCCCCCCACAACACAGAGATTTCCAGATAAGATAACTGGTGTCAGCCTGCCTGTCTTCTCAAGACTCCAAAAGTCACTCCAAAGAGTTATCATTAATTATTTACTTTTACACGCCATCCCTCAAGAAATAATTTTGTTTTGTTTTTCTTTTTCTCTTCTTCATCTTCCCAAAAATGGTTAATTTCTGTATCTAGAACACTCCTTTATTCTGGGGGGAGGAGTTCCATCTATATCATCATTTTGCGGAGAAGAATAAAATAAAAACATCCTTCGCTTCTCCCTTAGTTTCTGGTGTCTTTCTCTTACTCAGTCTGTATACTAGGGAAGGTAGTCAGGTTGGCAACCCCAAAACAAAATAAACAAAACTGACATGAAATTTTCCTCTTATGTGAAGACTAGCTTTCCCTTTTCTAACTTTTCTAGTTCTTAAGTGTCAACTTACTGTCCGACTGGAGTCAACTGGAGTCAAATTGAAGTTTCCCTTTTGGGGGGTGGAGTGCTGGAGATTAACCCTCAGGTGCAGGACCCACTCACTGCCTCTGAACAGAGAAAACTTCAGGATTTTTATATCCTAAAGAGATGGGGTCTCAGCATCTTGGAAAGGAAAGACGGGCAGGGAGATGAACAATGGCAACAAACAAGGGAGGCAATCAGGGGAGAAAAGGTAACAGAATAGAATAGAATAACCTTTGGGTCTGGGGGCTTAAACATAAGCACACAGCCTTTGTGGCATCCTGATCATGTTACCCATCTTGAGAAACCCAGGGATGTTTGGGACCATAAGTGATGTTTGAGCTGCAAGGATCATCAAGGTGGGTAAATTGTCTGGAGAAACCTAGTGTGTTTGAGATGCAAGCATGAGGTATCCCCTCATGCTCAGACCCTTATCTTAAGGTTAGTGTAGATACATCCAAGGCTTAGAGCTAGAGGATCCTGTGTTTGTTCAGCTTCCAGTCCTACAAGGTGAATTCCTCATGTAATCTTTGACCTGTGGTTTCTCTAGGAATTTGGGGTGTACTGGAGGACCCTGGTGCCCACCACACACCCAGAAAAAAGATGCTGAAACTGAGGGAAAAGCAAAGAGTATTTTAATGTGTTCTTCTCAGCAGAACTAATATACATGTAGAACTCCTCTCCCAGAGAAAAGGAGTTCATCTGATACCGAATTTGACCAACTTTTATGGTCTGAAAGATAGATTGTGGCCTGAGGGACAGAATATTGTCAATCTCGAAAAACACAAAAGCACCAAAGTAGTCAGAAAGAACAAGTCTTTAATGAGGACAAGGAAGACAACATTCTAAGGGTCGCCACACGAAGGCATGAGCAAGATACCACAGAGAGACAGGCTCTAGGACTCTGGGAACATTGTTTCAGAAAATGTACCTCAAAAGGAGATTTTTCCAATGAACTGAAGAACTTGGGGTTCTATATACACTCTGGGGAATGAAGGAAATGAAAGACACACAGACTGGTTACAAGCAGGTTTTGGGGAAAAAGTTGTAGCCTGAGGTTGGAGCACCAGTGAGTGGCTTAAGAGAGGCTAAGAAGACAAAAATGGTTCTCCAGGTTTGAGTATTTCTATCACATCTCTTTGGAGTGCTTAATGGTCTATTGTTCAGTCTAAGACAAAGGCCAAGTCTGCAAGTTCCCTGAGGGCAAGTTCCCTAGGGAAAAAGTTAAATTTGGGGGTTCCATAAAACAAGGTCATAAATATAATAGCAAATTCTTGACATAATCACCTTCCGTTGATTTGGGGAGTCTCAAGGAGATAAAATGTTAATAGTTGTCTTTTATGGAAATCTCCAGAGCCCATCCTTGTGAGATAATGATGCTCTTTCCTACGAAAAGTTCCTAGGATTTTTTCCAGTTCAAGTCCAGATAAAATTGGCATGTGACTCAGGGTTTCCTGAGGTCATCCCCAAACTCTAGAGATCTCCCAGATCAAAAGATATGCAAGGAATTCTTTTTCTTGCATTCCTCCAGTGAGGTCTGAAGGGAGGTGACTTTGAACAACATAAACCCTTTGATAAGAAGTTTCCAAGAGAGACACTCCCTTTGCCTTCTCTTTTTAGCTTTTTGATAAGCACAGATATGCATCTCCCAGTTTTCTTCTGATAAGCATCCATTTGTATCTCAGATATCTAATTGACCCCTAAACTGAGCAATTCACCCTCCTTTGTCTTTGAGGCAAAGCACATAATCCTATCATCCAATTTCTGGTCATATAGTTCCTGTTATCAAAAAAGTATAAGAATCCTGAACCCCAAGTCTTCTGGGATGCAGTGTGTTCATGTACCTGCCTCCCAGCCATTTGACTCAATAATTCAACTTGCATTTAACTTAATACACTTCTCTTATTTTTAAAGATAATCACAGGAGCCAGTCATTCTTGAGGGGGCACCCTTCCCAAACCAGGTTTAGCTCTAGCTCTCCCACAACACAATCAGAGCAGGGCAAGTTACTACTCTATTCCAAAGGGTCAAAAACCTCTGATAAAAATGGAAGTTCAAATATGTCCTTATGATTTGTATTTTGAAGACTGCATTTAGCTCTCTCCTGATTATAACAATGAAGATGCTTAGTCTGACAAAATCAGACTATCCCCATGTCGATACCCATACTTAAGGATTAAGTATTTAGGAGGATAGCCTTTAACAGACATGTGCAGAAACAGCTGACAGACCCCTGGGCTGTCCTAAGTCAAGCTAAGCTACCATTGGTACAAATGAGATCCAGGAAAGTGATGTAAAACCATCCATATATTTCACATCACTTCCTCTCTTGGAACTCTTTCCCCAGAGAGGTGGCTCTGGGTGGTCACTTCCTGTGAACAGGCCTGGGCGCCAGTTCGATCCTGGAATTCAAGCCTGGAGGAGCTCCCTCAGACAGCTTCCTTGAGAAGGTCACTTGGTGAGTGATAAGACTGACTTCCTTTTCCTTTGACTCTCAGGGGAGGCCCCCTTGGTCAAGGCCTTGAACTCCTGCCTGGCTCAGCCTGAGCCGGAGCAGTTTAAATGAACTCTTCTCCTCTCTCTTTCTCTTTCTTAATTTCTTTCCTCTATATTAATTAAAATCACCATAAGTTTCCAGCTGCCTTGGGTAGTTTATTATTTGGGATATCCCATGATGACCAATAATTAAATATAGTTTAGGTCACAACCATAAAATTATCCTTCACAGTATAATCATTTTAAACCTCATTTTCATACAAATTAGAGTAATTGTCAGTCATAAAAGGAATCTTGCAGAGGGTAGGAAACACTAGATTTCAAGGGAAATAGCAAGACGAAATTCTATGCAGCTAGCCCAAGGATATATGTTGGAAAAAACATAATGGACATTGAAAGGGGGAGCAAAGAGGATATTTATCCATATTATGAGTCTTCTAAAACTTGGTGAAGTCCTTTCTATTTGGCTGTAAGTTTCCTTGTACAGATGTCTAAGATGGACTACAATTTCAGGCTGTAGGGTAACCTTGATTAGGAGTTTTGGCTCCCTAGAAAGTATCTGGGACATGGAATTTTGAGCTCCAAGGGTGCAAAATGAATTTTACACAGCAGGACAAAAAGAAAGACAGTAAAAAATCTAGCAAGTTTAACCGTAATAAATTTTAATAGCTTCATCCACACTCATAGGTACAGGATATCACTAGGTAATTTGTAGCAGCCCACTCCTAACTAGGGGCAAGGGGAACAGTCAGTCTTGGGCATGCTCAGTAGTGCTCATGGCTGGGAAGGCCTCTGACCCTTGACCCCAGCTTCTCCCAGGTTAGGCGGGAAAACAGGTTTCTTTGTTCTCACCTGGTTAAGAGAAACCACACCTGCGCCTTGTCATTGACCAATGAGGGTCATCCCTATGTACTGTGTATATTTGCATATCAAAAACTATATCTAGCCCAGCAGGCTCCGCCTTCTCTCTCTCTGCCCTCTGCTCTCTGCCCTCTGCTCTCTGCTCTCTTCTCTCTGCGCTCTGCGCTCCTTCTCTTTCAGGCTACCTGATGGCTGTCCTTGCAGGAGCTTGGCCTCTGGCCAAGCTCCATCTTTAATCTTTCTCTCTCCCCCTTTCCTTTATATACCATGCTTTTGCCTCAATAAAGGACTTCTCTTTGCATACCATGTGAGAGCTGTCCGTACCTTCTTTGTCTCTCCCCCTTTCCTTCTCTCTCTCCCCCTTTCCCTCTCAGGGGTCGTAAGGGGCTGGTCCCCAGCAGTAATTAACGAGTGGGAATATCCTTTCCAGCAACAGCTTGTGCAGTGGGCTATACATCTGAGAAAAATAATGCCCAAATGGTGAAGCTGAATACAATCAGACTTCCAGACTTGAAGAGGAAGATATAAAGTCAATTCACCACAAAAATGCAGGCATCAGTTTTAATAAACTTTAAAAACAAAAAAAGTGTTGCACTTCGAAAAGTTACAATAGAAACTCCAAAAATTAGACTACAGGATGGAGTTTTTTCTTCTCAAAAAAGCAGAATCTTTATGGATTCACACAAAATATGAAGTCTTATAATAATTAAGGAAAAGCTTAAGATAACCTTTATAACAAAAAAAAATACTTGAAATTATCATGACTAGTATTTATATTGCTGAAGTTTGTATACACCACTCTCAGCTGCCATCTAACTTCATTTGCAACAAGATAATCAGATGTTTCCAAAACAATTCTCTAATTGAACTCCCAAGAAAGCAAAACAAAAAATTCCTAATACAAGTAAAGAAAATTATTGTGCCACCAAATTAAGCAAATATGTCTAAAAGATCAGTTATAAAAAATGACTGAATTTCTGTTACAATGAAAAATGTTGATGCATTATAACCACCTGTATATACACAAGAAACAATAGATAGTTTATATATCTAGCTTCTCATGAGCAAATAACATGAAAATAAAAAGTATATATGGTAATACAAAATGAAATCTATACTCTCAAAAATTTTTTTAACTTGTCTTTCTGAACTATCTGCAATCTATGTTAGAGCTTTATTGATAAATACACTTTATCTGCATTTTGAACAATTAAAAATAAAATTATGATAAAAACCTTAATTTTCAAAGGAATACTGACAGCATTCTTTTATTCTATAAACCCAAAAAACCCATAGGTTTATGAGAAATTACTATTTTAATTATGATTGGCAAATTCAGCAGTTTTACTCCTTATACAAATGAAAAATAAAACAACCCAACTTGCCATTTCATTTCATGCCATGAGGAACTTTCTTCCATTGTATTTGGTCCAAAGCAATCACCCAAACATAGATTAAAAAGGCTGGTATTTAATAACCTCAACTCCTGTACTTCAGCTCGACTTCCATTCAAATTTTCAGCCAGCCATTCAAATTGATCCTTTCATCTTGCTATTTGTATCTCTCATCTGTACTGCATCATCCCTGTATGGAGTGGAAATTGAGGGGACCTTTGAAATGTCAAAGTTCACCCTCTTTTACCACTTATTAAAAATATATGACTGGAGAAATTAATCACTTAAAACATAATGCTTTATTGAGAGAGTGATGGGGGGGGGGGAGACAGATGCCCCCAAAGGGTTACAGAAAAAATCTGGGGCACTGCCTCAAGTTACTGACCCAAGACATCCAAAAATTCACAGTAAAATCCCTTACTTATTGGAGAATCCTGTTGCAATCCAGTCTCCCAGAAGGGCTTAAACCATTTTACAATAGTTGGAGACAGTGTTGAATAGCTTTCCAATGAACATATTCAAGCTAATTAACATCTTGAAGAAATTGGAAAATAGCTTCACGATGATACATCCAAGCAAATCAATATTTTAAAGAAATGATCAGGAAGTTGGAAAGAAATCCAAGGAGGGGACTGGATTATTTAGGAGGAGCTAATGAGAGGATCAGTCAAGCCATTGGGCTTGACCTCCTATTAGAAACTTCAATAATCCAAATATAATAGGAGAGTCTTCTAAGGCAAAAGGGTACTCGAGATTGGTACGTAAGATTTTATCATGGACACTTCAGGATCTCAGACCATCAGTCTAGAACTCCTGCCTAGGGCAATTCCTAGACAGACTCACTTAAAGCTGTAAAACTTTTGTAAGAGTATGGAGAGGGGGAAATGGAGAAACATCAAACTTTCAGATATTAAAAGCTATTATTAACTGGAGAATAACACACTAATTTCTCACTCCATGCATCCCCTCTCCTACTTCCCCTAAGGCTGTGATAATGAACCTATGGCATGCATACCAAAGATGGCATGCAGAGACCTCTATGTGGTCTCTGCCCATCAGAGTTAGTTACTAGAAAGGCAGAAGGACTTAGGCAGAACTGCTCTTACTCCTCTCCACCACACACCTCCCTGGCCCTCTGCCCAGCAGCCCAGTGGATGTGCTTACTCCCTCCCCTGAGCAGAGTGCCTGGCCATTCCCTCCCTTTCTCCCACCCTTCTGGGGTATGAGGGGGGAGGACACTCAGTCTCTGGGGACAGCAGGGCTCAGCATCTAGTCTGGGGAGGCGGGGCATGGCATGTGATGTCTAAATGATTTGCCATCACTGCCTGAAGGTAAGGTTGGGGGAGAGACACTCACAATCGCTTTATTACTCTCATATACACAACCAAAACACACACTGACTGGTTGCATAGAGGCTTGGGAAAGAGGCCTGAGACCAGGATACTGGGGAGTAACCTAAGAGAAACTAAGGAAACATAAAAGGTACTTAAGATTTGGCTACATCTGCCTCTCTCCTATTCAGGTTCTTAATGGGTGCTAGATGGTTTATTCAACTGGTTCTAGGCATAAGGGTCAGGCTAGGAGATCTTAAAGACAAGTTATCATGGAAAAGGGCCAATTTGGTGTTTCTTAAAACAAGATTGTTACCACATCGAACAGGAGAACGTTCTCCATGCCCCAACTCTCAGGGCCTTCCCTCCTTAGGTGGCCTCTCACATATTCTATATATTCCTGTACCTGAAACATACTCATACTTACATTTTGTCTCATCCATTAGAACATTAATTCCCTAGGGCTTTTATTTTCTGGCTTATTGTAGCTCCTGACATGTTGTAAGGAGTTTAAGAAATGCTTGTTAAAAACTTTTAAAATTTGCAAATTAAAAAAGACATTTGAAAAAGCCTTACAAGTTATCTATACAACTCTTCCACAAAATACTGCCTATCCTCCAGTCTTTAATTGGTAGTTTTCGTAGTGGACTTTGTGGAGGAAACAAGACTTGACCTAAGTTGTGTAAAGATAATTTTAGTGTTGTGACTTAAAATCTAAATTTAATTTGGTCACCAGGGAAAATCCCAAATAATAAAATACCCAAGTCAGCTGGAAATTTTGTGGTGATTTAATTGATATAGTGGAAGAGATTAAGAAGAAGGAAGAAGGAAAGGGCTAGTACTGGGTGGAAAGATTAGGAGATCTAGAAAGTAAAGTTTTGAGTGTGAAGGAGGAAGGAATTAGCCTGACCTCCAAAAGGGCTCAGCCAAGATGCCCAAACCTGAATCAACTCAAAGGTAAACTCACCACCAAACCCAGACAAATAACTGCCACCACTCCAAGATGTTGGGACACCTAGCAGCTGCCCGCCAGAGTTGCCTCTCCAGGGAAAGAGGGTGAAGAGAGCCAGTGATGTGCCTTATATAGATGGTTTTATGTCACTTTCCTGCGTCTCATCTGTACCAATGATAGTTTAGCTTGACTTAGAACCGCCCAGGGGTCTGTCCACTTTTTCTGTACATGTCTGTTGAAGGCCATTTTTCTCATACTTAATCCTTGAGTTTGGTGTAGACCTTCCTAATCTTGTTAAACTAAGGAGAGTGGAGAAATGTAGAGTTCCCAAAACCTGATTCTGTTAGTCCAAGTATCTCTATTGTTATTGATCAGGAAATAGCTAAATCAGATCTTCTAAAGTAAGGTCTGATTAGGGTGGAATTGTTTTAGAATTCACAGTTGTGAATTTGAGAATTCCTATTTTAATAGGTATCAAAATCTTTTAAATGCTGGTGTTGGTCTGTCTTATTGTAGTTATTTTTTAATAAATTCTGAGATTAGAAGAATAACATGGTTTAGTTAAAAGTCCTGAGTTTGGAGTGAGAATTTAATCCAGACTCTCTGATTGACAAGTTGCAACCTCTTTGGGCCTCAATTTCCTTTTCTATAAAATGAAAACTTTGAACTGATCTCTTGTAGCTTTTTATAGCTCTAAATTTCATGATGTATTTTTAAAAATAATTTTAAAAATATTAAGCCAAGGAAGACACCATGAGATTTACAGGCAATTCAGGCAAGAAAAAAAAGAAATAAAAAATTTTTCATTTTGCTAGAAGTCTCTTAGTACTTGGAAGAAAGCACCACTAATAAAGAAGAAAAATTGAGTACTTCCAAGTGTTAACTAGAAAAAACACAGAACTATTAAATAATCAAAAATCACTCTTTAATCAAAGGCTAATAGGCCTCCACAACAGAGCTGCTCACCACATGTGCTTGCACAGAGTCTGAGGATTGAACTCTGGCTGCTCTGGTCACTGATCCCTGGGAGTGCTACCACTCAAGATGGCCTCCAGGGAACAAAATAATTTGGGGAACCTCTATACCATTTGTGGAGTCCAGGGATGGGGATAGATGATTGACATCACTAAAGCTACAAATAAAATGGGAGTGTTCAAACTACATTGACAGGATACAATCTAGCTTGGGAAAGGAATCATAGCTAGAGATGAGGGTGTAAGAGAAGGGGCTACTTACAATGGATGCTGAAGGATGCTTCCTGCTCAGGTGTGGATCTTCTTGGGAAAGGTTCTAATACAATAGGGGAGACTACCTAAAACAAAGAGGGTCCTTAGCATATGCTTATCTCACCCAACCAGGATTGTCATTCCCCTGAGGGTCTCCCACTCAGTCTGAAACTGACAGCCTGGGATTCCCTTCAGGGTAGATTCCTATGGGAACGTGGAACAAGTACAAGCTTTGGGATCTCCAACCTATAAGCTAGTCCTGAAACTTGGGGTTCATCAGATCTCACTAGGCCACAAGTTTGGGTTTCCTAGATTCCATGCTGACACAAGGATTAGTAAATAATGCTGAGGTAACATGTATAAAACAAAAATTCTACATGGCCATCTCATTTTTTGGAGGGTCGAATGAAGAAAAAAGAAGTAGAGGAAAAAACCTATTATCAGGAATACCTCCTATTACATTATATTTGAAGAGCATATTTTTGATATCTCTCCTTTTCTAACATCTTATTATTATTACATTAAGGTTAACAACTCACTAAAAACAAAACTCCAAAGTTCATGGATAATAGGTAGTAATTGTTGAAGCAAAGCTTTGGAATAACCTGTTTTGAAGAATCTGGAATCCCATTTCCTGAAATGACAGTTCTCAGCATCTTAATAGCTAAAGGATAGTAAATTGTTCACTCTGTGAATATTTTGAATTGATTTTTGATTAAAAAAAATTTCAATAGAAGTTTCCAAGGGGGTCATCTGAAATGACTGATATAGTACTTAGTACTACACAGGAGCACAAATTTAACATTCATTGAGTTTAGAACATGACCCAATATGATCCTAATTGCAATTCTGTGAGCAGAGAACATGAAATGACCATGTTCCTTGCTCCATATCACTTTGACTGAATTAGGCTGAAAAAGCTAATCTGTTGTATTAATGTGACCTGAGACCAGATCTTCCCCAGCCGCCAACAGAAGCTTAAGGTGAGGATGTAGAGCCTTAAGGAAGTTACCCTCAGTCCTCCTCTCTACTCCTTTCTGCTAGCCACCTCCCTGCAAGTTGCCTGATCAGAGCCCTGAGCTTTCCCATGGTGGTACCAAGGTACTCTGTCATGGTTGCAGCTTTTACCTTAGGATCCCACTCAGCTGGATTCTTACCATGGCTCGCAGTACAGTAGGTAGGGGAGGGGTGTTGGAGATTGAGCTTTTCAGCCCTCAGGAGGCTTCTTATCTGCACCATTGATAGAATGGATTAAGCCAGCTGAGGAGATCTGCAGAGCCAAATGTGCCCTGAGGACAAAACTTCCAGAATCAAAGGCCCAAGATGGAGGACTGGTGGATGAAGGCAGTGACCAGGCTGCCCTCCTCTATGCCCCTCTTCTCCAGCTGCCTCCCTACCAGCTGTGGTCAGAGTCCTGAGCCTTGAGTAGCTGTGGTGGCAAGGTCCTCTCTCTGGGCTGGAGCCCTCGCCCCAAGATCCCACCAACTTCCTGAGTCTCAGCACAGTGGGTAGGGGAGAAGTCCTGTGACCTTCCATTTTTTTTCCCTTAAACCAAATAATTCAACGTTCTCTGCCTACCTTTTAGGTTGAATCAAGCAGAAGAGTCCCAAGGCTCTAACTTGTTATATTTGGTTTTCTGTCCCCCACGAAGCACTTTGTTTTTGATTGGTTTGAAAGGGTTTTCACAGAAGAATTGGCCCTTGCTGCTTCTAAGCCACCATCTTTACTCCCAACCTATTTTTTCTGTAAGAAAAAGATACTGTGTGTCCTTTAAAAGGTAAGAACTTATATATTGGATAATCCAATAACCTCTAAGCTTTTACAAAATATCGAATTTCCATGGAATCTTTAGATTTCATTGAATTGCATATGATTATAATCATATAAAGTTGATGTTACTTGAGGTTTAGAAGTATCACATATCCTTTTAGTTTGTAACACACTAAATTTGGCCTGTACACTTCCACCAACTTTTGTAAGCAATCCATGTAAAGAAACAAATGTTTGAAAAATGGACAGTTTCATGGTCCTCCACAATGTTGGAGACCACAGTGTCAGAAAAGTGGGCAAACAAATGCATATCTTTCATTTTGAGAAAGTGAGGAAATATTAGACACTAAATTCAGGCTTGCTTAGAGCTATAAAAGAGAATAGAGGACATTTTATGAATGTTTTCTTAGACTCAAGCAATAGATTGGAACTTCACCTTATTTTTATGTAAAATTTGACCTTTTGAACAATATGAAGAGTTTAGCCTTTCTTATTAGTATTACTTTTCTGGTTGACTCATCAATCATTCAAATGCAAATAATAATCTTCAAATTAATTGAATTTTTAAAAATTTGTGTGTATCTATCACTATCATCCAAGACATCCTCTCAAAAAAAATTTCATGCAAAATTTGTCTCTTTGTTTCTATGTCTATGTGAGCATGTATATATTTGCATAATACATGGGATGACTATAAAAATGGTATTGATTTTCTTATGTTGCTTAATTATATCTCCTATGAGTATAAAAAGCAAGAAGAAAAGAACAGACAGAACAAAACTGAAGTTATGCTTGTGCTATCAATATTTGATCATGTTCCTGACCTGAATGCACATAAATAATATTAATAAAAGGTAATCCTAAAAGGAATGTACCTTTCAATTGTGCCTATTTATTAAATCAAACCTAAACATAATTGACAGTACAGTACTTTTAAGGAGTTGAGAAAGCTGATTTGCATAGCAAATGATAATCAGTCACAGCAGGACTGGTCCTCCTCCAAAGAGCCGCAGGATTTAGGGCTAAACAGAGGCCAGGAGCGGGGGTAGGGGGGAATTTTGATCTTGAAAAATAAGACTCAATTTTCACAGAGCATGCTGAGCTTTTCTTTCAATACACATAATATAATTACTACAGCTAACAGAGGCAAAAGATAAGAGTTTGTGTTGCATAAAACCCATGAAATGCTCTCTATTAAACTGGATTCAGGAAAAATAAATTGCTCACTATTTAGAGGTGGATTAGATGCTCAAGCCAGTTGGGTATCATTTAAGATGACATATAAAGTACTTATTAATTTACTTGTTCATCTGAAAGAATTCACAATTTACTCTCTACTCACCAGCAAGATTATTCTCATAATTTTGTCCTGACTTCCAAAAACAATAACAAATTTTAATGCCAATGTACATTTAGGAAGCTCCAATATAATGGGGAATGTGAGAAGGCATTAAGATAATATCTTTAATTATCTTTAAAATATAAAACAATATTTTACATGCCAGTACGTCTCTGTTAAATAAAATATTTTGTTTTACTTTCAAGTTTTTGAAGTATTTTTATACACTATTTCATTTGATACAATAGCTTTATAAGGTTGGAATTCTTATTATTCCCTTTTTAAAAGTGAGAACACTAAATCTTATTTGTCTAAAGTCACAAAACTTAATACAATAGATTGGATTTCAATTCTTCCTGAATTCAGATTTGACACTCCTTCCATTCTACCACCTATCTGCCCTAGGAAAGAAGAAAATGTTTCATTGGGTATACTGAAAGGGAGAGGGTAGAAATCAAATTTGGGCTTTCTCTTCAAATAATTTCAAGTTTTATTGAGGACACTTAAATCATACATATAACAAAAGTTCTGGTAGAAACTAAAAAGTACATCAAACTAATAAATTAATCCAAAAATATGACAAAATTTATTTTTATTTCAAAAATTGCTCAATTGTAACTTTGAAAATCCTAAAATTCTCAAGAGGAGAGCTTTATATTGTCCAGATACATAAAAACAAAAACTTACTATGTGCAAGGAACCAAGAGCACAAGAGTGAAAATAAAATAGTCCCTAGGTTCATGGAATTTACATTCTAATAGAGAGATGAAACATGCACACATATGAGTATGCAAAGAAAGCTACCAGGGAGGAAAAAAAACACAAGCAACCAAAACAAAAAGAGAAGACTAAATGAAAGAAGTGGTACCTGAATTGGGCTTTGAAGGAAAGGAAGTTTCAAGAAAAGCAAAGCTAAAAAATGGGTGAGAAAAGCATAGAGAATGGCTTGGGTGGATTCAGGGAAGTCAGAATTGCATGCCTACAAAACACCTCTGAAAGGGTTAAAATAAAAAGGGTGGACAAAATATATAAAAATGTGGTTGCTGAAATTATATTACTCAAATCAGAATGACTTTTTATGGTAGTTTATTTACAAAAGGAGAAATAATAAAAGTAAGGAAATAAGAGAGAGAGTAGATAATTAGTCCAGCCCAGTCCAAACCAGGCAGGGCTTCAGAGGGCACAGCAAAGGGGGCCCAAAGATAAATTAAATAAGGGTTCTATGCACAAGATCTCCTCTAAGATGAGGGGTCTCCCTGGAGGCTCCTCCAGAAAAGTCAGAAAAGGAGTCAGTCTTTTCACTTACCCATGTGGTAGTTCTAAGGGGAAATCCAAGAGCAGTCCAAGGTCCCAAGCTGGAGCTCCTTCAAGGTCAAGTTAGAAAGTATAAGAGCTAGTCACAGGAAGTTTCTCCCACTTTTAAAGACCATTCCTTCTGTCACTTCCTGTGCTTTCCTTTCACTTTATGTGGACCAATTGAAGCTATAGCTTTATTTATGACTGCCCAGGGGACAGTCAGTCAATTTTGATTCAACACTCATTACAGCACACATGGATCACAGACTTCCCCATACTTAACGATAAGTGGGCTATATACACGATTCTGGTGATTAAATCTAAAAATGGGCAAGGGGAGAGTTAATCCCATCTTCACAACTCCCATTACAAGGCTATAAACATAGCTTGATAAAATTATAGAGAAGATTGAATGCCATGATGAATAGTATTGTATTAATTTTTTTAGCAAAAAAAAGGTTTTTGAGCAAAGAAATGATTATTTTCAGAAGACTTTTTTTTTGTCTTGGGAGAATTTATTAGAAAATGGAAAAATAGATAGACAAATCTATTAGGAGTCTATTGCAATAGGCCAGGTAAGAAGATACAAGGACCTGAGCTAGAATGGTTGTAATGAAAATTGAGAGAAGGGAGTACATAAGAAACTATGAGAATTAATAGGATATAGGATATGGGCTTGGGGAGAACAGAATTATAATGGAAAGGGGGCCTGGGAAAAATATAATCTAGACCAAATCTTCACCTAATGCAGGTCACTCAGGGACAAGGAACTTACATAGCTTCTTATGCCCTGATGTATAGGTGGATATAAATCAGATGTTGAGGGTAACAATGAGATTGCAAACTTCAATAATCAGAAGAAAAGATCAGTTCTTTGGGGGGAATTTTAAGTTTGAAATATCTATAACATATATAACATATATCTATAAGTTCAGAATGTCCATTGGCTGGCTTTGATAGGGCATTAGAGTTTAAATCTGTATCAATAGACCAATTAATAAGCATTTATTAAGACCTTTCTATGTGTCAGACAGGAGAGACACAAAGAAAAAGAATTAAATAATCTCTACTCTCAATAACCTTTCATATTATAGAGACTACAACGGAATCCATGAAAACTCATGAAGTTGCCACAAGACAAAGTATAGCGAGAAAAGAGTCAAGCACAGATCTTGAGGCACACACTTACTGTTCATGACATAGATGATTATCCAAAAACAGTCACACAGGCAGAAGGAAACTCAAAGCAGGGTAATATTAAACAATTAAAACAAACAAAAAAAAAAACAGGAGAGAGATCCTATGAAGAGGGTGATCAATTGTGCCAAATATAGTATAGGGTTCATTAAAAATGAGGATTGAATAGAGGCAATTTGTTTTGGCCATTAAGAGATCGTTGATAATGTTGAAAAAGCAGTCTCAAATGAGAGACAAAGTAAAAAGCCTGATTACAAGTTTAAAAGAGAATGAGTAGAGAATAAACAGAGGCACCAAAGGTAAAGAAGTATTAAAAAGATTTTGGTTGAGAAAGGGATATTGAATTAAAATATTTGTTAGGGACTTACTAGGATTACAAATAGAAAGTAAAACAACCCTTGTTCTCAAGAAGTTCATATTCGAATGAGGGAGAAAACACATGGAAGATTTCGGTTGAGAGTCAGATTGGAAGTCCACAAAAGAGAAGAAAAGAAACTCAGAGCTTAACACAATGCTTTAGCATATATTTTAATAAATAATGAGAGTCTAATAAATGCTTTTGAATGATTGACTGAACACTAATGGATGCAATGCACCTGTGTGGTTGACTATATATGAGGGAATTTTTTTTTAAATAAAGGAAGAAAATATCAGAGTTGAAATAATGAATTATAGTCAAATCTCTTAAAATCTTTGTATGAATCAATGTCTTATAAGAGACAATAAGAGAACAGCAAGCTGCATAAATGAAGAGGGGAGAGGTATTAATTTACATTAAATTAAAAAATTTAGTTGCATAATGGAGAGAAGGCAGTTGCCTAAGTGGGGAGAGAAAAGGGAGAAGGTGATGATTTACAGTGAAGTAACAATTGTTCCTATAGGGTTTTTTGTTTATTTGTTTGTTTGACAAGAGTTGTGATTATGTGAAAATTGAAACTGATGAAAGGGTCTGGTATGGGAAAATAAGAGCGAACATCTCCCCAGATAAGAGTAGTATCTCTTGTTGAAAAGCACTAGAAGGGGAGGTGGTTTTCTGTGGTGGGAGGCTAGGTTCCTATGATAATTTGTCTGGAGGACTTTTAACACTGTGCAGCTCTGGCAACATTCTCTATCAGGCTAGAGTATCTTTGAATTTCTTTGTCACTAGCCACCCAGAGTAATGGATGAGATCTAGGGGCAGACAGAAATAAGATGGTTTGGTCTTTTGGTTGAAAAGTGATCATATTGAGCACAAAGGTTCTCATGATTTGAATCACAATGTGATTTCTAACAAACGACACTGTTTCTATTCAACATACTTTGATTCAGAGATTGATATATCCAAAAATGAGAAAAAAGGGAAGAGGGAATAAGAATTGAAAAGTAATAAAGAAATGGAATAGAAAATGAAGATCATACTTGGAATAGGTGCTTTAACCCCATGAGTAATATAAAATAGAGAAGTAAAACATAAAGCAAATGATTCATCAAACAAAATTCAAAAAGACTGGAAGGTAAGAGAAATAATTCTTGATAAGAACATGGGATATCACGCAGAGATCTTGACATGTATGAACTGGAGGCAGAGTTGAACAAAGTCATCAGACTTCACTCTGCAAGATGAAAATCAGGACAACTGCCAAAGGCCTGGGCTGTAGCCAGTTGCATCCAAATTGATATTTTCCGTACCTATCCAAGTTCTGAGCATTTCATAGCCTCTGCTTCAAGTGCCTTTATGACCAAGGAAAAAATTGTTCTTTTCCAATACTTGCAAGGCAGATAAGTACTAATGATATTCAAAGTAGAGGAGACATTAGAAAAAGAGAGAATTAATCAGAGGGAGATATTGTATATACTCAGCAAAAAAAAATTGTTGAATGAATGAAGTGGTTTTCAAGCAAGGCTATGGAAAGAGATGGATATGTATTAGCAAAAAAGCTCAAAGAGTTTACCTGGAGCAATATACAACCACAACAGAAATCAACTTTTTTGTAATAGTAGGTCCAGATTGGTTTCAATATACAAAAATGCTCAAATAAATATGTGAGGCATAAATGACAGGCCTACCCATGTTCTCTTACCTGTGTTCTCATACATGTCTTATGAATTCATCACAACAATGTCCACATAATTTGTTGGGTAATTTCCTTTCTTTCTCTTGTCATTCCAAAGAAACCTATGGACCAAACAAACCATATATTGGCTATCCTTAATTCCTATCATTTGACTATTCCATTTAATTTCTCAGTCATATGTCTTTGATAATATCATTTACTGTTTCCCCTTCATGATTCCCTATTTTAATATGCTTCAGTCTATTCATACCTGCCATATTCCTTTACATTATCCTCTAAGTCAGCATTGGATAACATTTTCAAGATTGCATGTCCAAATTGCAACTTCAATTGCAATTTTTTTTAAACCCTTACCTTCCATCTTGAAGTCAATACTGTGTCTTGGTTCCAAGGCAGAAGAGTGGTAAGGGATAGGCAATGGGGGTCAAGTGACTTGCCCAGGGTCACACAGCTGGGAAGTATCTGAATCCAGATTTGAACCCAGGACCTCCCATCTCTAGACCTGGCTCTCAATCCAGTGAACTACCCAGTTGCCCCCCCCCTTTTATTTAAACCCTTACCTTCCGTCTTGGAGTCAATACTGTGTATTGGCTCCAAGGCAGAAGAGTGGTAAGGGCTAGGCAATGAGGGTCAAGTGACTTGCCCAGGGTCGCACAACTGGGAAGTCTCTGAGACCAGATTTGAACCTAGGACCTCCCATCTCTAGGCCTGGCTCTCAATTCACTGAGCCACCCAGCTGCCCCCAATTGCAAGCTGCCTGTGAGCCCCCTGCATTACCTCATACAGAAAAGGGATAAAATGCTCACAGTGGGTGGCTGGACAGAGGGGCAGGGCATACAAAAAATATCCTCGGGTGTTGTGGAGTGGGGGAATGGTACTGCCTTATCCATGTCTCCCTAGCACCCATGCCACAGCTTTCTAGGTGATACACAGTTTTCCTTTTTTGAATACTATAGTGAGACATTCTCACAAGCATACAAAAGCAAATTGATGATTAAAGTATTTGGTGGATATATAATCTAATATAATCATTTATTCTTTAAGATTTTGTGATTTCTCATGGATTTCAAGGAATATTATGAAATTCTCAGAACATATTTATATTCATTGGGATTACATATTTATATCTATTGATCTAAAGAGCAGAAGAAAAAACAGACAAAAAAAAACAGAGAGAAAAAGATTTCCACGACAACACGAAGGAGAGAATAAATAGGATGACAAACAAAATGAAATCAAAATAATAAAGTGTTGAAATTCTAACAAAATTGAAGCTCATCTTTTCTAGAAAATTATGCCTTTCAGAAGAAGGTTTTTTGAAACCAACACTTATAAATTAAATACAACTTATCTCTCGAACAAAAAGTTATTCATAATAATTAATGACAATGCTTTACATCTAACATACTATTTTGAACATATAGCTTTTTTAGAAATTATAATTGGAAGCAGCAAGAATTTTCTACCTGAAAGAACTCCCTTAGAACATATCAGGTATTTTGAGTGAACAAATGTCACTAGTAAGAAAAATTCTTAGTGATACATCCTCTCTATTCTCCATATCTCAAAATTTCCTTTCCTCTAGCCATATTCCATTCAGTGTGAAATTCTTCAATTGCTTTGAAAACATCAAAAGAAAATAAAATGGGAAATTTCCTGCAATATCCCTGATCGGTAAATTAAGGACAAGGGATTAGATGCATTTGCCAGAATAGGAAAGTGCATTCACATTCATTCCACTTCATTTTTTTTCTTCTTATATTGTTCCATATGGCCCATATTATTTTCTTATTTCTGCTTGTTTGCCTCATCAGTTCATATAAATCAGAAAAATTATTTTGTGATCTATGTAAATGATGAAGGAAAATGCTAGTTTTCCTAGCAATTATCATTGAATAGTGAGTTTTTCTTGGAAAAGCTTGGATCTTTGGGTCTATCAAAAACAACAAAACTGGAAAACAGGATGACATAAAGATTTCATGTCACATACCAAGATAAATCCAAAATGGATATGTGATTCATAAATAAAGGAGGGAACCATAAACAAAATAAGGGAGGACTAAATAGTTTACCTGTCAGACCTTGGAAAAAGGGAAGAATTTAGGTCAAAACAGAACATAAAGAACTTTACAAGCTTTACAAGATATAAAATAGATAACTTTAACAATTAAAATTATATGGAGACTCTATCTTAATTTTATAAATATTATTTATTAAATAGCAAAAAATGAGAGAGAGAGAGAGAGAGAGAGAGAGAGAGAGAGAGAGAGAGAGAGAGAGAGAGAGAGAGAGAGAGAGAGAGAGGCACAAGCCATTTGGCTAGATACCTAAGAGAATAAGAACCCAGGACAGCCCAACCATCTAAAGCTTCTAGCCACCTGCTCCACAGGCATCTGAGCAAGCCCAGTATCAGACTACAAGTCCTCCTGAGCCAACAGTTCCTGGGGGAAAGCCCTGACTGCCTCCTCTTTCTATCAATTTATGCTCTTTTTGAAGTCTCTTTCTAGAACCACCTTGACTGGAGGAATCAGACCTTAATCAGGAGAAAAGTAGTTCTAGATTACAAGGCACTCAGATGTCAATCCAGAATGGCTGCAGAGCACACGTTCACTCTTTTCCAATGAATTATTCCATATATAATATCTAAATTCTTCAATATTGTCTCACCAAGACACATAAGGACCAAAACGTATTATACATTTCATAGAAGGTATCAGTATGCTTGAATGTCTCTTAACATATTACACATGATTGATAAACACATTGATAGAGAGCAATTAGGGGGCACTACACTTTTTGGCATAAGGGTTTTACAATCAACATAAAATATTGACACATGGGAAGGATTGAAAGGAATGGAGGACCCCAAAGTTTAATTTTTTATGTCTAATTTATAAGAGCTTACACAGAGTCTGATTTCGGGGGGCATCTTCTATTGCTATTATCTTCTTACACCATCTGGAATCATAGTGGTCCTTATAGACTTTTCTTCTGGCAGATCAATTTTTTCAGTCCAGATCATCAGCAATATCTTTCCTTAAATTTATTTTAACACAAAGAGTCTATAAACCTTTAGAATAGTTTTATAATCCCCTCTTGGGAGGATATATTTGCCAAGAATCTAATCCTATCCATAAGCATACATGACAACACCCTGATAAATGAGGACCCGTGTGTCTGCTCCCAAATAGTATATATGCTTTTACAACAATAGACTTGACTAGGGATGTACATGGCTGATTCAGTTATTTAACAAAGCATTAAACAAATCACCAAATAAACTATAAATTTCCCCAAATAAGAATATATATATATATATATATATGTATATATGTATGAACAAGCATGTAGTAGTAGTAGTCTCTCGGTAACCAAGGATGACGATTGTCTTTGTGCGTTTTCATCTATAGTATATAGATGAGTGTGCACAAAGACACTTGTGCGTGAAGGAGATTTAAGCGGAAAAGTCATTGCACAGAGACAGTCCCAAGCCTGGGTCCAATGGCATGAAAAGTCATTACACCTGGAGACTTCCTCAGCTGCATTGGATGGCCGTGTTGTCTTTTGTGCTCCAACACGCCCTGAGCACTCCACAGTGCTTTGCTGCGTCGCCCTCTCAGCCATTGAACCTTCTTATTGGTTTCTTCCATCTGTTCCGCTGAAGCAGTCTTCACATGCTGGGTGAGCAAAGCCCTAGTTCACCAGGGGTCAATGACCCGATGGCTACCCTCACAAGGTTTAGCCGGCCTGTCGAAGCCGTTGCCCGGGGTGTGGCCGCTGCCGCGTGCTAGCAGCTACTGGGAGCCACAAGTGAGAGCTGTGTGTCAGGTGGGGGTCAGAGGCTGGAGAGCTGCCCTAAGAGGGCACGACAAGCCCTCCATACCAGAGGTACTACCCCTCCCTGAGCACCCCATACACCCTAGTAACCTACAAGCTTGTAGGTTAAGTGAAACAACATTACAATTACCCACCATCTGCCATTACTAAAGAAATTTGCCATAACAAAGAAAAAGAGGAACAGAAGTATGACAAAGAGGACTCTGATTCCCCAGTCTGATGTCCCCTCCATACAAGTGTTGTAGGGATATCAAGTCAGAATCAGAGCTAAGAGGGAATGTTCATGGCAAGAAGAAAATGTCCCACCAAGAGAAAAAAAAAATCAGGAAAGTCCTACCTCAGTCTTTGCCAAAAGTCATTCTCCTGACACTTCCCTGAGACAGCTTTTCACATTTTGTCTCTGACATGTCACCCCAAAAGGGCCTTTTGGCACCTGAAATCATCCACTTAACAGCACCCACTCATTAATATATCTGGAATCAAATTCAAAAAGCATCAGTTACAATCCCATAAGACAGCAGACTTCAATAGTCTAAGCTTTGAGTTATGCAATATTAACAGGGTTCTTAAATCATTTAAACTGATCCTTCAATACCAAATATCAGGTATAATTCCACAAATACAAGTAAAAATATACTTAAAACTAATATGAAAAACCATTTCCCAAACCCACTCAACAATGTAACAGTTAAACACATGCATTTTTTTTTTAATTTTAAACCCTTTCCTTCAATCTTAGAAACAATACTTTGTATTATTCTAAGGCACAAGGACTAGGCAATTGAGAATTAAGTGACTTGCCTAGGGCCTCATAGGTAGCAAGTGCCTGAGACCAAATTTGAACCCAAGACCTCAAATCTCTAGGCTTAGTTCTCTTTGCACTGAACCACCTAGCTGCCCCCAAAGAAAGAGATTGAATACTAGTACTAGTAACCAGTACTAGAGATCTCCTGGATCTCTAACAAGACCATTATTCTCAGTACACATATAGATAAGTTTTTCCCTCAGTATAAACTTGACAGAGATAACAAGATAGGGTTACTCAGTGTCAATAAATGTTTTATGTGAGAGCAATGAATGCAAGAATGTTTTTCCATATTTTCGATGGCACTTGGAGAGGACCTTCCCTAATAGTTCAGTCCCACTGATTCACTGAAAGTTCTTTATATACACCTTTTCTCCTTGGTGTAGATCATGAAATGAGAAGTCCAAGGGTCCTGCCAGTTCAAAGTGGTGAAGTTCACTTAATCTGGCCTGTAATTCGCATATCTTAGTAAGGAAGCAGCAAAGGCTTCTGCTCCAAGTAATGATGTATATACAGGTTAAAGGATTTGATCTGACTAGGGAGATATCCAAAAAACATTTCAAATGGTGAGACATGTAGGTATCCCCCAGGTCTGCTGCATTGATAGAATAGGACAAAAGGGGAGAATCTTAAGGCACTTAAGTAAGTCCAAGTGCATAGTTTGCCAGTTATGATTTTAAGTTTTTTATGTATGTGTTCATTTTGGCTTGAACTCTAAAGATGGTAGAATGTATGGAATTTGGGAATAGTTCCTAAAAAGAATAAACTTGTGATAAAACAGAATCTATAAAAGGAGTACCCTTCCCTGAATCAATGTGTACTGGTGGGTCAAATCAGGGAATCATCTCTCTCAATAGCATTTTAGCCACAAAATCCATTATGCCATGAATCCTAGGGAAGGCTTCTATCCAATTTAGTGAGTTGGTCCACTGTAGCAAGACAAATTTTATAATGTCTAGCTTTAGGAATACTGATGAAATCAATTTTTAAATGTTCAAAAGGTGTGTAATACAGGAGTCATCCATTAAAAGTCATGGCATGGAAATTATGCTGATTCTATGCCTTGTAGGTAGGGCAAGAGGCACATACATGGATAGCTATATTTGGTAATACTTAGGATCACCCAAACTCTTTTAAAGGAATTACAATCTCCTGAGTACCAAAGTGGCCACTTCTGCGAATAGACAGGCAGTAAAAGCTTCAGGAAAGTAAGGGTATGACTTGTGAAGACATCCATACACCTCTAATCAGCTTTGCTTGAAACTTCTGCTTCCTCTTCTCAACTTCCTGTTAGTTATAGGAGAGAGAAAAATGTGCTTCAGTAGATATCAGAGTCACAACTTATTCAGGGACTTCTAAAGCTGAAAGCTTAGGTACTATATTTGCCTCTCTGATTTCCCCTTGAGACAGGATCAACACCCTCCCCCCAGACAGAACAATGAACAATAGCAGAGGCTGTAGGTACTTTAAGAGCAGTCAGGAATTCTTTAATAATTTCTGTGTTTGCAATAGCCAAAATAAAAAATCAGGAAATCCCTTTACCACCAGAAGATCCCAATCAAATGTTAGATCTGCAAAGCATACCTTGAGTCCATGTAAATTCTTTCTTTTTTTCTTTCTTTCTTTGTTTCTTTGTTTCTTTCTCTCTCTCTCTTTGTTTCTTTGTTTCTTTCTTCCTTCCTTTCTTCCTTCCTTCTTTCTTTCCTTCCTTCCTTTCTTGCTTTTTTGCTTTTCTTTAGCTATTTTACAATCTTCTTTAAGTGGTAACAGCTCAGAGTCCTGTACTTTAAAAGTTGAAGGTAATGAAGCAGCCCAGATGGTCTCATGGTCTGAAACCACTGTAGCACCAATGTGGTGTGTGGTGTGTTCCTTTTAAAAGAGGAACCATCAGTATAAAGTACTAAATCAGAGTTTTATAAAGAGGAATAAGAGAGATCAAGCTTCTTAGTCATATCAAATACACATATACAATAATGTAGCAGTTCCCTTGAGTGGCAAATCAGAAAGCAAAGTTGAAGGATTAAGAACTATACATTGTTTAAGGGTTATATTTTCCTTTCTTAATAATGTTACCTCAAGTCTTTGACCTGAAATTGCTTGTGTTCACTGTTGGAGCAATAATGTTTCAACCTCATGAGGACAAAGAATAGTTAACAGAAACCCAGGACTATGTAAGAGGCCTTCCTTACTACAAGAGCTGTGATATTCACAGTCCAAAGCAGGGTGGTGCTTCAGGAGTCATTGTAACTAGCAGTACAGAATACTAGGCTACTGGGGGTTGTATGGGTCCCAAGGCATGGGTTAAGGCACCAAAATCCACCACCTTCTGTTAATGGACATACAGTGTGAATAAAATTCTGTTTTCTGGGATTCATAGAGAAAGGGTAGAAAGAATAGCCTGTTTTAATTCTGTCAGAACTGACAAATATAGGAATCTTACTGCAGAGATTCAGAAATGAAAATTTTTAGTCAGAGATACAAGGATCTTAATAATTTCCCCATAGCAGTTACCAGGATTTCTCTCCAGTGGAAAATGAGATGCTGATTCAACATTCTCTTTTCCCTCTTCTGGAGAATGAAATTCTAAGGATCTAAAACCAAGATCTTTTAATTTACTTTAAATGATTATTTTGCAACTATGGTTCTGATTTAGTTTCCTTTTTACTCTACTTTGTGGCTCCAAGAAAAATCACATTTGTATCAGCTTACCTCAAACTGCTCTTATTTGTTCTGAGATAAAAGTGACTTATAAGAGGAACTTGGGCTATTCAATTAAAACACTCAGGGTTTTTCAGCATTGTTCATGAAGCATTTTCCCAAATATTTCTTGTGCATTTGCAAGTGTTTTCTCCTTACCTGCCTTATAATACTACTTATAAGTACTTTTGAAGCAGAAATGTTTTTTTTAATGTATTCTATCACTATGCCAGGAACATAGTAATTACTCAATAAATAAAAACTGCACAAAATAAAAATTCTAACTATGTAAACTAAAACAACAACATAGAGAAATGTTATATGAAAAGCAATATGGAATGGCAAAGAATACCAAAGATAACTTTGATTTACTTGTTAAATAAATGTAAACATTAAAAAGTCTTTAGGTATCATATATGTAAATACAAATATTACATATAGATTATTTATCTGCTTAAATGTCTATGATAAATAATTTTATAATAGTTTTGTTGGGTTTTTCAACTGTTTACTATACATTATTAAATATAATTTTAAACCTTTCTATGGCTATGAGAGAAGGTTTGCTGTAATAAAAAGAGTAGACCTTAGAGTCATGAAGTCTGGGATCCAAGCCCTAATTCTCCCACAGGCTGAGCATATAAATATGGGCAAGTTATTTATCCTTTAGAATCCACAGAAAGCTTTCTAAGACTATTAATTTGAAAGTAGCCACTGATTCTCATTTGTAGTTAGTTTTATTTGATATAAGTTTAGTTTTTTAAAGTATTTGAGTGAAATGATTATATTTTTGCACAGTGTGCTAAATAGTCAAGAATATTGACAATTTTCAATATAAAATGTATTTTCACTAAGAATTGATTTATAGATGTTTCATTGAAACTTTGAATGCTAGGAACAAAAGTTTTTGACCATATCTCAATATCAACTGTATGACATGTCACAAAGAATCAAAATACCAAAATATTGAATACTTGGTTTCTTTATAAAATAAATAAATAAATGTTTCCTGCTACATGAATCCTCCTCTCTCTGTATTTTAGGAACAAAGGTTATATTTCTTTTTTTTTTTTTTACATGAGGCAATGAATAAAAGATCATAGATAAAAGAAAACTAGTAAATCACCATTTTCATTGTATTGACATTTACTGGAGAATAAAATCCCTTAGCATGTAGGATGTAAAATCACATTGTTTTGGGGAAAGTGCTGCTTAGGAATAACATAAGTTTCAAAATGTACATGCTTGTTGAAAAATTGTTCCATGATGTGTTACAATAAATTACAAGGGTAAAAATATGACTATTATTATATTATATATAGGTCTTAGAAAGTGGAGGGTATAGCTGGTAATAATGAAACAGTCTTTTTTTCTCTTTGATAATGGCTAGGGGAAATGTGCATCTTTATTAATTTCATTCTGGAAATGAAACAAAAGCTAACATTTTGCAAAGTTCATTATTTTTTTCATTGAGGGCTCAATGGCTTAGATTTAATTTGCTTTCGTTTCATTTAAGTTGCAATTATTTTGAGAAGTAGCCTCCCAATTATGGTCCCCCCTCCAACTCAAGCATGGCACCCTGAATAGAAAAAAACTAAAAAATGGAATTGGGCTCCATTTTTATCTAATACCAATATACATGGAAAGTTTTTCCTTTTGTTTAATAATAGAGAATTCTAAACGAGTATAATTGGTAAAAAAAAAAAAAAAGCCCAAATGTGATGTCAGGACCTATTGGTAAGATGTGAAATTGCAATCTAACTTGGTTCCCAATTTTTTTTAAAATAGAGAAGCAGGGATTATAAAGGAAAGTGTTCTCAGAACTTATAATTTTAGAGAACACCAATATTTTAGATAGGAAGAAGCTCCTAATTTTCCTTAGCACATAATGTTAAACCATACTAAAAACTCCTAGATGGGCTTCAAGAATTTAGCAGAATCTAAAGTCTAAATTTCTTCTTCAGGACAGAGAATTTCATTCATAAAAATACTCTTTCACTTATTGTATTCCTCTTAATCTTGGCTAAGGGCAGCAGTACAATATCTAGAAGAATTTTATTTCTTTGCCCTACCCTCACTAGGGACTAGATCTGCTTACCTTAACCCCCAGAAAGAACATGACTGAAAGTTACTAACTCATGGGTATAACTATTAAAAGGTAAAATGACTAAGGAAACAAAAGTTGAATCTTCAGAGCATACTGATTAAGCAATGCATGGCAAATGCCCCCCCCCCCCCAATTGGGATCAGCCTCTTTCCTTAACTTAAGGCTGAACCCTGAATAAGGGGTAGACTGTAAGGATAATTTAGGGTTGTGACCTAATGTAAGTTTGATTTTTGGTCGCCAGGGGATATCCCAAATAAAATACCCAAGTCAGTTTGGAAATCTATGGTGGTTTAATCAATATATAGGGAAGAAATCAAGGAGAAGAGAGAGGGAAAGGTATAGGATTTCTCCTGCCCGGCCTGTGCCAGGAGAGTTCAAAGTCCTCCACCATGAGGTCTTTGAAGATTAGAGGCTTTCTCTAAGAGGAGAGGGTTTGGAAGGTAAAAGAAAGAAAAATCAGCCTAAACTCTGAGAGATTTCTGAGAAGACACCTCACCTGAGTTAGGTTACTAGGCTTCCTCCAGTATGGTATCAAGGAAAACTCACCGCTAAACCCAGACAATAGCAGCCACCATGCCAAGATGCCGACATGCTCAGCAAGCTGCTGCCAGCCATCTCTCCACTGTCAAAGAGACTGGGGAGAGGAAGTGATGCAAAATATATAGAAGGTTTTACATCACTTTCACTTTCCTGCATCTCACCTGTACCAATGGTAGCTTAAGCTTGACTTAGGACAGCCCAGGGGTCTGTCAGCTGTTTCTGATTTGTCATTTGCTAGAACATGTCTATCAAAGCAATCATCCTAAATACTTAATCCTTAAGTAGACATTCCTAATTTTGTTAGGCTAAGTAGGGTGGAGTAATCTAAAGTTCACAATCCCCCCTGATGATGATTGGAAGACTAGTCTCCCCAATTGATCACTAAACAAAATCATCCTGCATCTTCAAATTTTCTAACTGCAGGTGCATACATAATAAAGAGGAAATTACAATAGTTAGGTAAAAGAAGGAAATAGAAGAAAGACAGACAGCAAAACCAATGTTTGCTGGGAACATTGACAAAAACCAATTAGGGGGTAGTCTCCTTTTGGCATAGGAGTGTACATTCAAATAAATGTTCAATCAAACTTCAGTTCAATCAACCACACCCAAAGTTCATTCTGTATCTTCTTGATGTAGTGTAGGTTTTCTAGCATCTTTCTGCAACAGTTCATTCTCTGGATTTAGGAGTTATCAATCTTCTTCCTTGAAGATCTTTTCTCAAACAAAATTTCAAAATCTTGGATTTTTATTAAAATACAACAGATTGTTTTGCACATTAAAAATAAAAAAACCAATGAATTAAAAGGAAACAATATAATGTTATATATTCTGACTTTTCTTTGGATAAAAGATCAGGGACTTTCTAACTTAGGAGGAGGGGTGTGAATAGATACAGTTCTCTGAATTCAGAAAAAGAGGTGTCACACTCTTTTCAAGTATCTGTATACAGTCAAAAGAATATAGAAACAATAATGAACTGATCAGTATGGGACCAGTTTTCAGATAAGAATTATGTGCTTTAGATGTACAATTGTGAGAAAATCCTTTGCATCAATCTTAGAATCAGACTACATTTCTGGTCAACAGAACCTCCATCGTTGGTTGTCCAGTTCCACAGTCATTCAGAGCTGAGTCAAACAGTACAATGAGTTTTTCTCCCAATTTCCACAACTAAATAAACTTTTTCTTTTAGCACAGAATTTGGACTAGAACTACAATTGAATAGAAAAATACCTGAGCTAACTCCAGAATTGAGTCAAAAAATATAATCAGTTTGATTTAATCAATTCCCACATTAACAACTTGCCATCCTAATTTCCTCAATTCCATCATGGGGCAGGATTAGAGACAGTGGTAGAGAGGGATTTAAGAGTCCTCTATAATATCTTTTTATAGGAATAGAAGAAAAGTGATGGAAGAGAAGGGACTGGCATATTGCCATTTCCTTACCATGATGTTACAAAGTCATTTTTAAAATTAGTCCCTTAATTAAAAAATATGTAAACAAGTGGTCTCTATCCTAGTGTCTGTGAATTTGTTGTTTTACATACCATCTTGATAACTATTTCCTTTGCAAGTATACGATTTTAAATTTAGGTTTTATGTTAAATATGAGAATTCTAAAGTAACATTGTGATCACCAATTTAAAAATATTATCACTTAAGTCAAAATGACTTTTAGCAGCTTTATTTACAAAGAGATGGAAAGAGTGATAGTGGAAATATGTAGATAAAGAGACAGAAGGTACTGCCTAGCTACAAAATACCCTAAATTTAATCCTAAAGTCTCCAGACATCAAATGAGAATCTGAAAGTGAATCTCACCAGAATCCAAAGTCCTAATTAAGAAGCTGAAATCCAAAGAGCCAGGAAATGCTAGAGAATCCACCTAGAACCTTCAGTTCACACAAAGCTAATACTGCCAAGAATTTGCCTAGCAATACTCAGGGAGTCAGCAGTAGCCTCTGAAGTTGTGGACTTTCATATTTACTGACTGGTAAGATACCAAGTAGGGGTACTTAAGTTTTTAATTGATTAACTTAAAAGTTGCTGATTGATAGACAGAGTTTGATTTACTCTCCACACAAGCCTGTGTTTTATTTTATATTTTTAAAAAAACATCAATTTCTTAGATAAAATTAATATATTTCAAGAGACTGTCAAAGACGTCTATAAAAGACTCACTCAAAAGTTTAAGGATAATTAGTGTAAACAAAACCCTAAATAGTTCAAAATGATGTTTTTTAAATGACATAGGAAAATGAAGCAAAATATCAATATTTGATGGGAAATTATTTTTTTAAAAAATTTATTATCAAATTTCCACTTATGTTTTCTGAAGTTATATAACCCAAATTGTCTCTCTATTGACTTCCCTTCTCTACCCTGGAGCTGCTGAGCAATTCAGTATGGGTTATACATGTATTATCATGCAAAACATGTTTCTATATTATTCATTTTTGTAAGTAAATAATCTTATAAAACCAAAACCCTAAAACATATACTCAAATAAAGCAAAGTTGCAGGGTAGAAGGCAAATAAATATAAATAATTAGTCTTTCTATATACTTCCAACAAAATTCATTTGAAGGATTTAGAAAGAGAAACTCCATTTATAATCATTCTAAATATATAAACTATTTAGGAATCTATCTACCAAGTCAAACACAGGAATTATATGAACACAACTAAAAGACACCTTTCACACAATTAAAACTAGATCTGAATAACTGGGAAAACATTAATTGATCAAGGGTAGGATGAGGTAATATAATAAAAATGAAAATCCTACCCAAATTAATTTACTTATTCAGTGTCATAATTGCCAAACTAGCAAAAAAACTTTTCTATAGAATTAGAAAAAATTATAACAAAGTTCATCTGAAAGAACAAAGGATCAAGAATGTCAAGGGAAATAATGGAAAAAAATGTGAAAGATGGGGGCCTAGCAGAACCAGTTTTTAAATTGTACTATAAATCAGTGGTCATCAAAACAGTATGATACTGGCTAAGAGAGAGAAGGGAGGATCAGTGGAATAGACTAGGGGTAAATGACCTCAGCAAGCTAATGTTTGATAAACCCAAAGATGCCAACTTTGGGGACAAGAACTCACTATGTGACAAAAACTTCTGAGAAAATTGGAAAACTGCATGGGAAAAATTGGGTTTAAATCAACATCTTACACCCTATACCAAGATAAATTCAAAATGGGTAAAATGACTAAAATATAAAGAGTGAAATCATAAATAAATTAGGTGAACATAGGATAGTATGCTTGTCAGATCTGTGGAAAAGGAAGGGATTTAAGACCAAGCAAGAGATAGAAAATGTTACAAAATGTCAAATGAATGACTTTGATTACATCATATTAAAAAGTTTTTTGTACAAACAAAGCCAATGCAACCAAAATTATAAGGAAAGCAACAAACTGGGAGAATATTTTTATAACAAAACTCTCTTATGAATGATTAATCTCCCAAATATATTGGGACCTAAATCAATTGTACAAAAAATACAAGCCATTGCCCAATAGATAAATGGGCAAGGGACATGAATAGGCAGATCTCACATGAAGAAATAAAAATTATCTATAAACACTTGGGAAAGTGTTCTAAATGTCTCAGAGAAATTTAAATCAAAACAACTTTGAGGTACCACTTCATACCTAGCAGATTGGCCAATATGACAGTAAAGGAAAATAATAAATGTTGGAGGGTAAGTGTTAAAATTGGGATACTAATACACTGCTGATAAATTTGTGAATTGATCCAATCATTCTGGAATGCAGTTTGCAACTATTCCCAAAGGGCTTTAAAAGACTGACTGCCCTTTGATACAGCTATACCACTGCTGGGTTTGTACCCCAAAGAGATAATAGGGAAAAATACTTGTACAAAAATATTCATAGCCAAGCTCTTTGTAGTGGCAAAAAACTGGAAAATTAGGAGATGTCCTTCAGTTGGGGATTGGCTGAACAAATTGGGGTATCTGATGGTAATGGGATAATATTCTGCTGAAAGAAATAATGAACTGGAGGAACTCCATGTGAACTGGAAAGACCTCCAGGATTTGATGCAGAAAGAAAGAAGCAGAACCAGGAGAAGATTGTACACAGAGCCTGATACATTACAGCACAATCGAATGTAATAGACTTTTTTACTGGCATAAATGCAATGACCCAGGAAAATTCAGAGTAACATGAGGAAGAACACTATCCACATTCAAAAAAAGACTTGTGTGAACAGAAATGCAGAAGAAAAACTTATGATCAGTCATGTAGCTTAATATGAATATGATTAAGGTTTTGAAGTTAAAAGATCACTCTACTGTAAATATGAATAACATAGAAATATGTTTGAATGATACAAGTATAACCCAATGGAATTGCTTGCTAGTACTTGTTAGGAGGGAAGGGAGGGGGAAATAATGAATCATGTAGCCATGGGAAAATATTCTCAATATAAAAAATATAATAAAATGTTGACAATGAATAGAGAGAAGAAAACTTCATTAAATGGGTCTCTAAAATACTATCCCACAGATTCAGAATCTTTTTTGCCTATAAAGATTTCTAACTGGCAATTTGCAATAACAGTAGACAACAGTATATGAAGCATTTGCCACATTAAACAGTTATGACTTTATGTAGCGTATTATCACTATATGTATTATTATTATTATTCTGCCTTTTTTTCCCACCATTGGTCTTGCATCTTCCTGATCTCATGCTGCGCCGTGGCTTGGAGAGACTTGAATCTGTCTTTTTTAGGAGCAGAGTTTGGGTTATTTTGCCACTCCATAAAGGCTTTGTTCTTCTTGCTCAATAGGTCTTCAATAGTAGTGTTGTTCTCGTCAAACCAGTCCTGGTGGTTGCGTTGTTTTGGGCCTAGGACTGCCTTTGATGTTTCCTTCACTGCGTCTCTGAACTGGTTCCATTTCTCAGTTGAGCTTCCAGTGAGTGGTCCCTTGGCAGACAGCTTGTTGTCCAGGAGGGACTGGAATGTTTGCAAATAAGATGGATCTCTAAGACGACTCACATTGTAAAATGCGCAAACTGTCTGGGCGTGTTTTGGATGGTGAGGCGCAATGTGCATTTGAAGAGTCTCTCTAACCAATCAGTGGTCTGTCTAGCATTCAGCTCCTCTCATGGCTCTGGTGATCTTTACATCCTGGATGTCTCGCTGGAGTACAATGATGTAGTCAATGAGATGCCACTATTTTGATCTTGGGTGCATCCACGTTGTTTTATATTTGTTCGCCATTCTGAACACAGTGTTCGTGGTGGTGAGTTAGAACTCTGAGCATTTGCTGAGTAGCAGTAGGCCATTGTTGTTCATTTTGCCCACATTGTGTTTGCCGAGCACTCCTTTCCATCTTTCATGGTCCTGGCCAACGCGGGCGTTGAAGTCTCCTGGTAGTATCAGCTTGTCATTTGTGGGCACTGAGGGCAGGACGGCACTCAGGTCAGAGTAGAACTGCTCGATGGTCTCCTCTGTGCTGGTCAGTGTTGGGGCATATGCGCTGATGATTGTGGCATACCGGTCTTTTCTGAGAGGCAAATGGATCTTCATGAGCCTCTCGCTGATGCCCACAGGCAAGTCTGGCAGCTGTTTGAGCAAACTGGTCTTGATGGTCAGGCCAACACCATGGATTCTGTCTTCATTTGAGGTTCTGCCTTTCCAGAAGAAGGTGTATCCAGTGGTGGGTTCGCTGAGTGATCCCTCTTCTGGTAAGTGTGTTTCACTTAGGGCTGCGATGTTGATGTTATATCGCGCCAGTTCTTTACCGATTAGAGCTGTTCTTCTCTCAGGTCTTGGGGTATTCTCTCTGTCAACTAATGTCCTGATGTTCCATGTTCCTAGTAGGAGTTTCTTTGTATTTTTTCTTTGATTTCAACCACTTAAAGGGATGACCCCCCAGCCGCAGTGTGCTGACCGGGTGTTTGTAGGGCAGGCAATGTTTGGGACACCTTTTCTAGTCCCCTCCCTTGATTAGGGTGAGCCGTGCTGTCCTAGAGAGGGCTGCTCAGTCGCCCAGGATGCTGCCGAACGTCCCTGCTGCCCACAGGGCCGAGTGACCACTGGTCCGTGGGCCGCCTACGTGCAGGATTGTGACTACAACTGCCAGTGGTCACCTCCACCTGTTGCGTCGTCACTCCCCCATTGCTGCAGGTTTTGAAGAGGGTGGACGGGGTCAGGATAGATGAGTGTGCACAAAGATACTTGTGCGTGAAGGAGAAAAAAAGGCAGAAGAAATCCAGCGGTTTGCTGATACGAAAAACTACAAACAATTTTCCAGTGCCCTCAAGGCTGTCTATGGGCCATTGAAACCCACCACTACTCCCTTGCTATCCTCTGACGGTGACACTCTCATAAAAGATAAAAAAGGCATCAGCAACAGGTGGAAAGAACACTTCAGTCAGCTTCTCAACCGACCCTCTTCAGTCGACCAAAGTGCCCTTGACCAGATCCCCCAAAACCGCTCCATTGAACAGCTTGATGTCCGTCCTTCAATAGAGGAAGTCCAAAAAGCCATTAAACAAATGAGTGCAGGCAAGGCACCCAGTAAAGACGGGATCCCAACCGAGGTGTACAAGGCCTTAAATGGAAAGGCGCTCCAGGCATTCCACATAGTGCTGACCAGCATATGGGAAGAGGAAGACATGCCCCCAGAACTCAGAGATGCCTCCATCGTAGCCCTATACAAGAACAAAGGCTCACAAGCAGCCTGTGACAACTACAGAGGCATCTCACTACTCTCCACTGCTGGAAAGATCCTCGCCCGTGTTATACTCAACAGACTCCTGTCATCTGTTTCAGAGCAGAACCTGCCTGAATCACAATGTGGCTTCCGACCAAATCGCAGCACCATCGACATGGTCTTCACAGTGAGAGAAATGCAGGAAAAATGCCTTGGGCAGAACCTGAGTCTCTACATTGTCTTCATAGACCTGACAAAGGCATTCAACACAGTGAACAGGGACGCATTGTGGGTGATCCTCAGCAAGCTCGGTTGCCCAGCAAAATTCGTCAAACTGATCCAGCTCTTTCATGTCGACATGACAGGGGAAGTCCTATCTGGTGGAGAGACTTCGGATCGCTTCAACATCTCCAATGGCGTGAAACAAGGCTGTGTCCTCGCTCCGGTACTATTCAACCCATTTTTCACCCAAGTATTACGCAAGCTGTGATGGATCTAGACCTGGGCGTCTACATCAAATACCGACTGGATGGCTCACTATTCGACCTTCGCTGCCTGACTGCAAAAACAGAGACAACAGAGAGACTCATCCTGGAAGCTCTCTTTGCAGATGACTGTGCTCTCATGGCCCACCAAGAAAATCATCTCCAAACCATTGTGGACAGGTTCTCCACCACAACAAAACTGTTTGGCCTGACTATCAGCCTCAGCAAAACAGAAGTGCTGCTCCAGCCCGCACCAGGGAGGCCAACGAACCAGCCGTGCATTACAATCGAGGGCACGCAGCTTTCTAACGTCAACACTTTCAAGTACCTGGGCAGCACCATCGCCAACGACGGGTCCCTAGACCACGAGATCAATGCCAGGATCCAAAAGGCCAGCCAGGCACTCGGGCGGCTGCGCTGCAAAGTCCTCCAACACAGCGGTGTAAGCACTGCGACGAAGCTCAAAGTGTACAACGCAGGGTCCTCAGCTCGCTCCTGTACGGTGTGAGACATGGACACTGTACCGGAAGCACATGAAGCAGCTGGAGCAATTCCACCAACGCTCCCTCCAGTCAATCATGAGGATCCAATGGCAGGACCGAATCACCCACCAGGAAGTCCTCGGCAGAGCCAACTCCACCAGCATCGAAGTCCTGGTCCTCAAAGCCCAGCTACGATGGTCTGGACACGTCCTCCGCATGGACCCACAGCGAATACCAAGACAGGTATTCTACGGTGAACCGTCAGCTGGACTCAGGAAACAAAGCCGACCAAAGAGAAGATTCAAGGATCAGCTAAAGTCCAACTTGAAGTGGGCTGGCAGGACACCAAAGCAACTAGAACTCGCTGCCTCTGACAGAAGCAGCTGGCGAACCCACATTCACCAGGCCGCCACCACCTTTGAAGATGAGCGACGTCGACGTCTTGCCGCTGTGTGTGAACGCCGACACCAGGCCACAACTACACCTCCCGTAACAACGGGCGTCCCAGGCCCCGTGTGCCACAGACTGTGCGCCCCAGCCTTTGGACTCCAAAGCCACAGGAGGGTACATCAATAGATGAAACAGCTCAAAGACAATCGTCATTCTCGGTCCCCAGGAGACTACCACTATATGCTATATTATTATTATTAATAGAAATAATACCTAAGTCAAATCACTTGGATAATGCTAGGGAAAGAAATGAGTATTGTATATGACAATAGCAAAATCTAAGGCAATCATCCATAAAATCTAATCGTTTGAGGCAATTATTGTGTTATAACTGTATATATACTCAGGCAATTAATTTCATTAATTTTCCTATTGGCTGTTCAGTTGAAAAGTGCCATAAACTAAAAATACTGTTGGTTATGGGTTCCAGTTGCCAAAACCTGGAATAGATAAATACTTTCAAAACAAGTGTCCACAGTTTAATAACAATCCCTGAGACACCAGCATTAAAAAAAAACAAACCTATTCATTAGTCACATGGTTACACATTCTCTTTTAAAACTAGGAAAAATAGTTTTGTTCCTTCCTTCTAAAAAGTAGGCAAATGTCTAGTGATATCGTATTATATATATATATATTCAGTGTTATATAGATGGACTGAAAGGTGAATGTCAGGCTGTTTTCCTGAACAACAATCCTTTTCCTTCTTATTTTAAAATTAATTAGTTATTTTTGCAATTTTAAAATCTTATGCATGCCCTATCTCTGAATAATCAACAAAAATAAATAAATAAAACGTTCATAACAACTATGTAAAGCCTAATAAAATAAATTCTCAAAAACATTTTTCTCATTCTATACTTTAAGTCCATCGCCATTCTGTCAGGAGATGGGATACGTGTTTAATCTTCAATCCTCTGGATTTATAATTTACATTCATTGATCAGCCTTTCAAAGATATTTTTCTAAATTATAATATCACTATTGTATAAATTATATTGCAGTAAAATCTCAGATATCCATTTCCCATACTGCTGCATGTACCAGGGGAGTAATGGTTATCTAACTGTGAAAAATTACTAGCACTATGGAGGCACCAGAACGTGTGGCATAGATCCCGTTGTGGATAGAAGGTGCCACTCCAGTACACTGAACAGTGACATCTTTTTTTGTGCCCAATAGATGGGGTGGAAATCTAATTAATCAAGCTCAATTCGGAGAAACTTGTCACCAAAAGATTGCTTGCCAGATTATTTTTGTTGGTTTTTTATGAATTAGTGAATTAAGATTAGGCACTAATGCATGGAAATGTTGCTATATTTAAAAATAAAGACAAGCCGTACTGTGATGAAATTGTTCATCATATTATTTGAATTACCAAAGTATGAGGAGGCAGATCAATAATGCTTTGGATTCATGTAGAATTCCCTAGAGGGTCTCAAAAGTCTCGGTTAACTCTCAAGCATCGTTTCTCTCAGCACTCTTTATGCAAGAAGTCCTCTGCACAGCTGGACAACAAAGTCAGCTTCCCAAAGTGTTGACACCATCAGTACATTTCTCAGTCCAGAATCAATGTGGGAGATAAAAAGATATAGAGATGTTATGTCCATAACCGTTCTTTGCAATTCTCTTCCATCCTCCAGGAATATAGAGTATGCTTTTCAGCATTATGAGAATAATGCTATAGAATCATCTCTGTGTGCTGGCTAAAGTTTGATATCGCTCCAAGCCATTCAACCCGAGATATTTTGCCACAAGATAGAAAAAGATAAGGACATGCATTCAATTTGTTTTTAATATTCTGGCAAAAAAAAAAAGTTTTCATATAGATGAGAATCCTTGTTTAATTAATTGCTTAATGTTTTCCATTAGCAAGAGAAACATGGGGTTCTACTTATAATTAAATATGTTATAATTGAATTTTTAGGCTCTTTGTTCTAGTATTATCAGTCTCCATTGGGCACTTTAAATTAACAATCACATACACTTAATGAAAAACCCTAGAAATTGAATCCATTTCTATTTCCCATTGTGTCTTCTCTTAGTTGCTGTGACATATTGATTCTTTTTCTATTGCCTTAGAGAAACCACTTTGGGGAAGCTCTGCTTGTTGCTTCTCTCCATTCATTGTGCAATTCAGTTTATGCTGATACAATTCATGACTTCTCCCCAGAGATAGACAGCAAGGGTGCCAATTATTCTGGTCGTTTCTGTGATGCTGACAATTTTCCTCAAGGACCTGGAATGAAACCAACTGAATTCACCAGGAAAACCCCCTGGATAAGGCTCTTGCCTCCGGCTACATTCAAAATTAAACAAAAGGAAATGGCCATAAGTCGGAGATATAATGCTTGAAAAAGGTGAAAATTTTTCTTTTTTAGGCTTTTTTATTACAGAAGACGAATATACATTATGTGAAGAAATAGGGAGCTTTACACAAAAAAGCCAACCTTGCCTTGAAAAGAAAACAGATATTTTATAGCCATTGATGTTATTATTGTGAAACCAGATGAAGTTACAATTTGGGCTCCTGATAAGGATTTAAATATTTTCCAAAAGGTAACTGAACATTTATTATCACATTTTAGAGACACGGAAAGATTAGAAAGGTGTAACTGTTGTATTGAAAAGATGAAAAAATCAATGCCAATACCAACATGCCCCCCAAATACTATAATTTCTAGTTTCTCCTCTAGTTGTCATATTGACCCCTTCTTTAGCTGAGCTATTAGTCTACTTCAACATTCTCAACTGACTATCATTTTTGGCACACACACTCAATTTTTTCAAAATGTACATTTTTCTTTGGGGGAGTTAAAGTGGGGTACAAACCTATAATGGAATTTAGGGAACCTCATTTTGGAAACTTCCTCCACTCATACTGATGAGTAAATTAATAAACTAATCACTTTACTTTGTCCTTTGCTTGGTGTCGCTGACATCTCTATTACTGTTGCAAACTTTTCCCCTGTCTGCAGCTGGCAAAGTGATTTTCCTAAAGTGCAGGTCTGACTATCCGATGACAATTCCCCTTATCCAACATCAGCGGATTCCCATTTTTGCCAGGATTCCAAAATAGAAAATACTTTTTGATTATTAAATCTAATTCATAAAAAAAAGCTTCTTCCTTCCTTCTAATCTTAAATTGTATTCCTTTCATTTACTTCACACTTCAGAGAAAGGTATTCTTACTGTTCCTCAGCTAAGACACTCCTTTTGCCTTTTAAAACTTGCTTTTTGTATCTTTTCCTGATTACATGTCAATTCAATTTTCTTTTTTGACAGTATTCAAGATCAATATTATTGAATTCTTAAATTATTCAATAAGAAATAAGTAGGTCTCTTGGATTGTTCTCTCCACCTCAAACCAGATGCAAATGGTTAACTCTTCAGTTTTCCTCCCCTGATTTGGGGAAACAGTCTAATGGATACCCAATGGAGGCCTCCATAACTATATGGCAGAAACAGCCTAAAAATCTAGGATTTCTCAACACGATTTCCAAAATTTGTTACAATTAATCTTAACTATTTCAAATTATTCCCAAAGACCCCTCACAGTTGTGTACATATATTTCCATGTAATACACATTTCCATGTTCATCAGGTGAAACAAGACATAGTATTTGCACTCGAGAAAAATTTATGGAGGAGACAGAGTTAAACAATGATGTGTTTCAATCTGCTTTCTGACCCCATCAGTTGCCAAAAGTCACTTGAAATAGTTAAATCGTTCATAGATGACCATCATACTTAATTGTTGTTACTGTATACATTCTCCTGGTTCTGCTTTCTTTGCTAGCTTCATATACATCTTGCTAGAATTTTTTCTTGTTTGTCATTTCTAATGTCATAATAATATTCCATTTCATTCATATACCACAGTTTGTTCAGTTATTACCTAATTGATGGACATCCCTTTAGTTTTTAGTTCTTTGTCATCACAAAATGAGTTGCTATAAATATTTTTTACAGATGAATTTGTTTTTAGGTTTTTCTAATGAATTTACAAAGATTACTTAAAATTCAAAATTTCTTTGAAAAGCTCTTATGGTTGTAATAATTAAAATTTGGGGGAAACTGAGGCAGGTAGAAATTAGTTTCTCTCTGCAAGGAGTATTATTTTTTAGAGTTTTATTAAAGGTTGAGAATTTAAGAAAATACAAGAAAGGCACGTGCTAGGTGGGCCGAGAGGCCCAATTCAATTTCACTCACATTATGGGAGACATCTGCTTGCCAGCAGAGACAGGAAGAGAAGAGACCCTGCTGTAGGAGGAGACCCTTTAAATAATAATTTGCTCTCAGCCCAGGTGAGAATTTAGTGAGATTACAAAGCATTCTGGGGAAGAGGAGCAAGGACTTCTGGGGATTGAAGTCCTGGATTCAAGTCTCCATTTTTACATGGTATATACAGGTATGTACTGTTTGTTGCTGCCAATTAAAACTTTCTATCTTGGGGACAGCTGGGTGCTCAGTGAATTGAGAGTCCAGCCCACAGATGAAAAGTCCTGGGTTCAAATCTGGCCTCAGACACTTCCTAGATGTGTTACCCTGGGCAAGTTTCTTAACCCCCATCACCTAGCCCTTACCACTCTTCTACCTTAGAAACAATATCTAGTATTGATTCTAAAATGGAAGGTAAGGGTTTATAAAAAAATAAATTTCTATCTTAATTGGGGATTTTCTGTAAAGATTCTGATTTATAGATATAGATGATATGCTTTTCATGAAATTACATAATGATTCTAGTTAAGAAGTTATCCCTTTAATTAATGTCTTATTTTTAAAAGCAGTAAAATTTAAGTTTACCAGATTTTATTTTTTTCAATATAGCAAGTCAGCAAAGGTCTTATCCTCAGCTAATTCTATTATAATTCTCAGTTCACATTATTAGTCTACAACAGCAAGATCAGATAATTAAATTAACTGTGACTTCACAAGTATTTTTCAGATATTTGAGAGCCACATGCTACTTTCTTTGAAAGAATTAATCTATTCATTTATTAAAACTTTCACCTGGCAAGTCCTCTCCCCCATTCAATTAAAAGAAAATATATTAGTTTGAATTCAAGTTCCATAACATGATAATTTTAATAAACCTTAATAATATATAATAGCCCAATCTAGATGTGTATTCTTTTTATGGGGCTATAAATAGTCATAAAAATTTTCAAAATACTAAGCATTCTTTTATGATTTTCAAAGATCAAATTTTATTTCTCTACTGTGAGCAATTAAATTCAGTGGCATCCTGTTGTTTCTCTCTAGAGTAGACATAAAAATATTGTTACTATCAACAATGTAGTATGATGAATAAAGGAATGTCCTCAAAATCAGAAAGGCATAGATTCAAGTCTCAACTCCATTACAAAATGGCTATATAACTGGCAAATTAGACTGTAAATTCCTTTAGGTCAGGGATAGATTTTTTTTATGTCCCCAGGCCTTACCATAGTGCCAATCATATAATGGGTACTTAATTATTTTTTTTAATTTAAAAAGATTTTACATGTCAATACAAATTTTAATAATTATTTTCTGACATTTTGCAATTCATGTTATCTCTACCTCCCACCCCTCTCCCATCCCCAAGAAGGCAAGTAATCCAATTGTAAGGATAATTTTAGGGTTGTGACCTAATCTAAATTAATTTGGTCACCAGAGAAAATCCCAAATAAAATACCCAAGTCAGTTTGGAAATTTATGGTGATTTTCATTAATATAGAGGGAAGGAATTAAGGAGAAGAGAGAGAAGAGGGTATAGGATTTCTCCCACCTGGCCTGTGCCAGAGAGAGTTCAAAGACCTCCATCATGAGGTCTTTGAAGAAGATTAGAGGCTTTTCCAAGAGGATAGTGTTTGGAAGGTAAAGGAGAAAAGAATCAGCCCAAACTCTGAGAGAGCTCAGAGAAGATACCTCACCTGAACTAGGCTACTCAGCTTCTCCCAGTATAGTAGCAAGGAAAACTCACTCCCAAAACTGGACTATAGCTGCCGCCACGCCAAGATGCCAAGATGCTCAGCACCCCGCCACCAGAGCGGCAAGAATGAGAGTTCTCATGTGTGGGTAAGGAAAAAAAGCCTGAGCACTGGTCCACTACTGTAAAATATGTAGCTATGCTAGGAATAGAAGAAATAATCATATGTATGTTGGAAACTACAGGGTGTCTCCTTATAACGCGATTGTTCACAGCCCTCAAATCCTGTATAAATCTATAGAGGTGTTTGCCATCGGGCCCTATTTTTGGTTTTTTAATGGGCAGGATGGGCAAATTGTATTCAGATTTACAAGGGATTATTATTCCCTGGTCAATCAATGAGTCTATTACTGAGGTAATACCCTCAATTGCCTCTTTTGAGAGGGGATATTGAGGAATGGAAGGAGGTGGGCTAGATTTAGTTTTTATCTGCACAGGAACAGCCGACTTAAGTAAACCTACATTGGAAGATGTGGCCCAAAGAGACTCCGGTATATCTGCAGATATTACAAAGGTGGGATGCTCTTTCCCCTCCTGACTCTCTGAGAGAAGTACAGGGAATAATTTTAATGATTCCTCAGGTACTTCCAATCATAAGGAACCATCTGGGGATCAAGTTATTGTGGCTCTGAGTTTGCATAGGAGGTCCCTCCCCAGCAAATTTCAAGGGGAGTCAGTCATCAAAATGAAGGAATGTTGTACTTCTAGGAGTCCTACAGACACCATTCAAGGGGAAAACTTTTTAACTCTTTGGGTTATCCCTGACACTCCCATTAAATTTTCTGAGCCAATGGAATAGCAATGTAAATCAGGTATAGTCGTTAATACTGACCTAGAGGCTCCAGTGTCCAAAAGACAATCATAAAAGGTGTTACCCACCTTTAAAGTAACATGGGGCTCTTCAGTATGGGGGGGGGCAGTGGATAAAGACAATGGGTAGTAGGACATCAGGGTCTGGAAAATCAAAGGTTATATCCTCTTATTCCTGTGCCCCAGCCCCTCTACCCCCAGATGCTTCATAGTATTTGGGAAGTTCCTTGGGCACCCCCATGAATGGCAGCAGCACCCCGAGTATTTTTTGGACAAGCACCACTTAAGTTATATTGTTGTGGAGTCATTTGGTTTGAGTTATCATTTTCCCAATACCTATTCCTATAGTTATCATTCCTAAACTTATGGTTTCCATTATCATTATTATAATTATTTCTATAAATATCATTTCTGTAGTTGTTATTAAACTGCATATTCCTTCTGATTGCCTTGAATAAAGTTATACACTCTATCATTCTGTGTCCCTTCTTTTCACAGAATTGGCAGGTAATGGATCAATAATCAGATTCCTAGACAGGGGCAAGTGCCATTGACTAAGTATCATACCTTCTTTCAAGTTTAGCAATCTTATCTTTGAAATTTGTCAATTGCTTCTCAATTTTCTCCATGAGATTATTATTCTCTTCCTCCTTTGGAAACAAAAATTCAAAGCAAAACAGATTAATGGAGTATGGGTGTCATCTGAGGGAAAACCCCTGTTCCCTAGAAGTTTCTATCACCACATTTGCCAATCTATTCATAAAAATGGTCACTTTGGTACCCAGGGCATCATGAACTCTGTTAAGAGAGTATGGATAACCCCTGGTTCATCTCGCTCCCCATATCCCTGAGAATGACAAAAAAATCAGACCAGGGAATGGCACTTCCCTATCAAAATAAAATTCTAGTTCTTTTTTTTTTTCTTATAGTATGGCAACTTTCTGTAGTCTTGGCTGCAAATGGATAAGTGAAATGTTACTCATTCTGTCCTACATACTTGTGGGACAGTAAAGAAATTACTTTAATTGAACCCTAATACAAGGGCCTGTTAGAAATTTATTAAACCCTAATACAAGGGCCTGGAATAAGTCAGGCTCTCACCTCACTTGCTTTTCTCCTTCATTTGCCTCTCTAACCAATTATACTATCCAAAGGAGCCAAAAGGTACATTGAGATATGAATAAAACTGTTAATATCTTGTTTCCACATCATTCACTACTCTTAAATACCAGAAAGGCTTTACTAACATGTCAAAGTTGGAATTTTCTGTAGAAAAGTAAAAAAAGGTGTGTAAAGAGTAAAAATTATGGTTGGACTGAATTATTTAAGAGTATGGCCACCAGGAATTTAATAACTAAATTCCAATGAATTACTCAAAGTCAGAATGGCTTTCTTGGCAGTTTTATTTACAAAGAGAGAGAAAGAAAATACAGAAAATGAGAGAAAGAGAGAGAGAGAGAGAGAGAGAGAGAGAGAGAGAGAGAGAGAGAGAGAGAGAGAGAGAGAGAGAGAGAGAGAGAGAGAGAGAGAGAGAGAGAGAGAGAGAGAGAGAGAGAGAGAGAGAACTCCAATCTGATCTGAACCAGGCAGGGAGAGCTTCAGAAGCCCCAGCAAAGGGTTGGGGGCCAGAGGATTAATTAAACAAGGCTTCTAGCCATGAGGCCTCCTCCAAGATAAGGGGTCTCTCCAGAGGCTAGTGCCTTCAGAAAAGCCAAGGAAAGGGAATCAGCCCTTTTCACTCACCATATCAAAGCCCAAAGAATATAATTGAAAATCTGTTACCCTAAAAAAACCAAACTACATTTCCTGGGAGCCCACTGACTTCCTGTCACTAAGTACTCCCTGTAGACAAGGGATAAATTCAGTGGGATTTCCTGCTCTGGCCTCTTTGGCTTCCTAGCAGGAATGGTGGTGGTAAGCATGGGGGTTTTGAATAGGTTGATTAGCCATGGGCATGTGGTTTTTATTTTGTATCCCTTTTATTACTCTATAATTCATAATAGGCCCTTGTATTAGGGTCCAATTAAAGTAATTTCTGTCCCACAAGTCTGTAGGACAAAATACAGTAATATTGCACTTACCCATTGACAGCCAAGACTACAGGAAGTTGCCATACTATAAGAGAGAAAAAAGGACTAGATTTTTGTGAGATAGGGAAGTGTCATTCCCTGGTCTGATTTTACCTTCACTCTCAGGGATAGGGGGAGCCAGGATTACAGCCAAACTTTGGTACTTGTCTGTGAGCATTTCACAAAGAGTGTGATACAAGGTGTCCTGCATCTTAACATATGTCAAGTGCTGCAATCTCATATCTCACACTAGGTTCAAGTCCCTTTGTATTGACTTGACAGTTCATCAATTCTACCTGGAAGATTTTGCTACCTGGAAGTCTTATTGACCTTGTGCTCCTTGGCACTGTATAATGGCTCTTGTGTTCCCTTCTCCTGGAATCAGACACAATAATTAATCACAGTTCCATAACATTTATCAATAAATGGCAATTTTCCATAGTCTAAAGCTTTTGTGTATGCATGAATATTATAGCAAATATATATTTTAACTTATATTACTATAGAATAAAGTATTAATATTGATTGTACAAGAAATGAGAAAAGGAGAAAATCAAATATTATAATTAAAATAAAAGAAAGGCAATAATAAAATAAAAATTCAAGAATTCAATATGCTCTCAAAAACGGTGTCCACTTGTCTATGGACTATTATCTCCAATGCATTTGACAGGATAGTCAATCAGTTTCAATAGAAGATGCTCTCTTTACATGTGAGCAATGAATCCAAGAGTCCTTTTCTCCAATTTTTATGCAGCTGTTGGAGTGATTAACAATATTTGAAATTACCCTTCCCAGGAAGGCTGTGTGCACTGGAAGTGCACTGGAAGTTCTTTATATATACCTTGTCTCCTTGGTGCAGGTCATGAAGTGAAAAGTCTAGGGGTCCTCCTTGTACTCCAGCTGCAGATTCATGGAGTTCATGCAATTTGTGCTGCAATTTCTGTATATAGGAAGCAATAGAAGTATCTCCCCCTAATAGTGATGTATATGCAGGAGGGAAAGGCTTAGCCTGTATAGGTGGATGTCCAAAAAAGCATCTCAAACGGTGACATGTGCTTCCAAGATAAAATAGGGCCAGAGGGAGAATTTCAGGCCATTTTAAATGGGTCTCAATGCATAATTTGCCAATCATAGTTTTAAGTTCTCTGCTCATTCTTTCAACTTGGCCTGAGCTCTGGGTATATATATATATATAAAGTTTTGAATATGTTCTTCAATTTATTTATGATTAATATCGGTTCTTCCTCTTGGGGGTTGAAGGGTGTATGGTGTCTTTTAGACACCAAGTCCTCATTTTTATTGAAGATGGGCACGTCCCTTAAGGGGAATAAACTTTTAGCTGAATTATTTTGTGTTCCTGCCTCTAGGCTCCATGTTCTGTTTTCAATGGAGTAGGTAAGCTGAAAGAGAAGGGTTGTGGGCAGGGAGTGTCAGAAGGATAAGAGATCAGAGCAGGATGGGAAATGAATTGCGTGGAGAGGGGAGGGACTGTGGCAAAGGAGGAAGGGTTAGGGGCTGAGGTAGAGGGGTGGTGATAGGAGGCAGCATGGATTGGGGGAGGAGTGGGTTGGGTAGAAGGGGGAGGAGCTGGAGTGTGAAGGGTGGGACAGAAGGCAGCATGGGTCAGGGGAGGAGTAGGTTGGGCAGGTTGAGGGGATGGTTTGAGTAGGAGGAGTAGAATTATGATAATGAGGAAGTGTGGAGAGAGAAATCTCTCCTACTCTGGGGTGCTTTGAAGTTCTTTTCAATTCTTTTCACAAAAGCCTTGAGCTCCCCCAAACTCTCTTCCATATTTTCCAGTTGACTCAAGTTATACTCAAGCTGAGCTTTTAGTTTCACAATTTGTCAAGTAATAGAAGAGACAATTGTTTGAGTTCGACAGGAAATGTGTTATACGGGGGGAGGTTGACATGAATCTCTTATTTGATTCTCTAGCATACTTAGGGTATTTGCCAGGTCTCTCCAAGAAAGAAAGAGATAAAACACATTACAATAGATATACTTTGGATATACAATAGATGTGGACATCCTACAATTACAATCACACCCAGGAATATATATCCTGAGTATATCCATTGTAATATGTTCTCTGGGATTATGAGCCTATTCACATAGAAAAGGAACAATGTTTGTCCAAATTTGGTTATTCTGTTGAAAAGCCAGTTGTTTAGTATGCTGTGTATTGGCCTTAACCACATTTTTAAAAATTTAATTATTAAATTGCTTGTAATTTTTTGTCAGTAGATGGCGCTATTGGCTAGGACGATCTTTCTTTTTTCCAAGCATTTGGGTGTGGTCTTTCTGTTGACACCTTAATCCAATTAACTTTCTGGGTGGAGAGAAGGTGGAAAAAACAGTCTTTACCCTGAGGTTGAGTTTTTTGGAAATGCTAAGTTTAGGAGGGGCAACAAGAAGCTTTTGCAAAATTTTTCAGCTTACAGTTTAATTAAGAAATTTTATAGAGTTTCTCTCCTCCCCCCTCAGGCTAAAACCACCAGAACCATGTGCTTCTCTTTGGGCAAAAATGCCACTTTTCCTAGCTGGCCTGACCAGTTTTTTGTTTTTGTTTTTTACTTCTCACTTAAATTTAAAAACTAGAGACACATGAGACTTGGAAAAAAGGAAAGTAGACTTCCAGGAGCAGAACAAGGCTAAAATTTTAATACAATCACTCTTTCTAATGAAAACGTATAAGAGAAGGTGCCCCCTCCCCTCAGGTGAAAACCTGAGGGTCAGCTATTTAGGTTGTTTGTTCCCTGAGATGAGGAGGGTTGGAAACAGGTTCCTCACGTGAGGCCTCAGGGACCTGCCACTAAGATTAAAAACAGTTGTGTTCTATTTATTTTAAGAAGAAAAAAGGGGGGAAAAGTGTGAACTCATCTGATCTAGCAGCATTGGAATTGTAGACCCAGCTATTTAAAAGACTGACTTGAGGAGGTAGTAAAGAGAGAAAGAAGAAAGAAAATGGAGGGAGATTGATGTTACTCTCCACAACCTTCGTGGATTAGCCAGACTGTAAGGGATAAAAATTATGGTTGGACTGAATATTTAAGAATATGGTCACCAGTGATTTAATTACTAAATTCCAATGAATTACTCAAATCACAACGGCTTTTATAGTAATTTTACCCTTTTCACTCACCATATGTCAGTCCAAAGGGAAACAGTCTGAAATCTCCAACCTGAGCTCCTCCAAGGCCAAGTTCAAAGGTGAAGACCTCTCATAGGAAATGACTGCCAAATTTAAAGACAGTTCTTTTTGTCACTTCCTGTGCCTTTGGTCCACCTTTTATGTGTACCACTGGTGGCTAAACTTGGCTTTGGACTGCCCAGGGGGAAGTAAGTTGTTTCTGATTTGTCACTTGCTAGCACACAGGAGTCATAGACCGCCCCCCCCCATACTTAATCCTTAAGTGGGGGTGTATACATTCCTGGTGGCTAAAAATCTAAAGAATAAGTAGGGTGGAGTTAATCCCATCTTCACAGGTGACAAACTATCTTTGTAGTTGACATATATGCACTGTAATCAAGATGCATAACAAAGCAACACTCCTTTCTCTCATTTTCTTTAGATCTTGGTCAGCTTTATAAATTATCTTCTAATATATATTACATAGATGTATATTTTCTCATTATTTCCTCCCCAAATTCCTTCATTATCACATCAGGGGAGGTTTTTGCACCAGGGGAAGTATCTCTATCATTTTATGACTCCTCAACTCTTAAAGTTCATTGAAATTATAACAGACAGTGGCTTTGATACACAATGCACCTAGCATTTGAGATTGATTCTTAATTTAAAGGCTTTTATATCTGGTAGGCACCTAAAATGGTGAGTGATTTCTCTTTCTGGAAAATTTAATAGAACCCATTATAAAAGGAACAATTATATGAGTAAAAATAATTAAAACATTTTATATATTCTTTTCCATTTCTCTCTGGTCCAACTACACCATGATACAGTGATATTCCATTATATTCAAAGACCACAGTGTGTTAAGTAATTTCCTAATTGATAGACATCCACTTAGATTCTAGTTACTTCCCAAAACAATAAATGAATGTCACCTTTTTAGATATGTGTGAAATTTTGTGATTAAATGCCTAGCAATGTGATCTATGAGGCAAAAGAAATAGATGGTGTAATCATTTTTATAACATATCCAAATTATTTTGCAGAATGCCTCCTTTCCATTCCAAGATCAACTATTCCTATCTTTTGTCATCTTTGCCAGTTTGCTGGGTATGAGATAAAACCTCAGAGACTTTCACTTTTATTTCCATTATTACTAGTGGTTTGAAGAAATTTTTCATATACTCATGAATAGTTAGCAATTCCTTTGAGAATGCCTTGTTCGTATCCTTTGACCTCTAATCCATTAGGGAAGGGTTTTTGCTCTTATATGTTTGTGTTCGTTCTTCCTGTGTCTTTAAATATCACATTCTTAACTAATTGAAGGGAAACTCAGTGCTGTTCAAGTAAGCCACAGTGTAGCATAGTGCATAGAAGTAGGAAGAACTATGTTAAATTCATGCTTCTGCTACATATTGGCTGTACGACTCTTGACAAGTCACTTCTCTGCTTATTGCCACAGGGAACTCCCCATAGCTATAAATTTCAAGGAATTATCAGTGTATATTGTCAAAAAAATTTTTCTACACTTAGAAAATCAGAAGTCTGCTTCCCACTCCACCACCCTCAGAAAAAAAATCAGACCCTCATCATAGATATTTAATAAAAATTTCCTCCAATCAATAAATTCCTTTATTATACTAGTTACATTGGTTTTGTTAATATAAATTATTATAATTAAAATTATTTGTCTTTTGTAATTTTCTTTAACCCTTATTTAATTAAGATTTCTCCTTAAGGCATAGCTCTGAAAAGTATGTTTTCACTGTTTTTATGGTGAGAATTTTAATATGTTATAGTTAAAAGTTAACTATTTTGATCTTATTATGATATAAGATTTTGATCCAAACCTAATTACTGCTAGACTGCTTTTTAATTTTCATAGCTGTTCATTCATGTTGAGAGCTTCTCACCATTTGAATTATATTCTCAGCTTTATCAAACTCTGAGTCATTGAATTTAATTGTTTCTAATTTTTTCTTCATAAAGTTTATTCCACCAAAATATTTTTCAATATGTTATCCAATACTCAATAATTTTAGTGATTATTGCTTTATAATATAATGCTAGGTCTAGAAGTATTATTCTCATTTCATTCTCTTTTTTTTACTACTTCCCTTGAAATATTTTAGTTTTTCTTCTAAATGTATTATTTTTCTTTTAAATAGTATGATAATTTTTGTTATACTATTGTACCCTAGTCCATGAGCATGCAATATACCTGCATTTTCTTCTTTATTTTTTTTCATTGTTTCTCCTACCTCTCTTCCTCTGTCTCTGTTTTTCTGTCTCTATCCTTTGCCTCTTCTTCTTTATTGCTTTCTCTTTCCTCCCTTACACCCAGTCTGGAAATGTTGCATTTATATACAAGACTCTCATCTCAATACCAATTGGCAAGTGATTGTTGGCCATCTTGTTTCCAACCTGGTATTGCTAGTGAACATTCTCCCTGAAACAGACTTAGTGTTGATAGTCAATCAACTTAGCCCATGGAAGTTTGGAATTTCTGAAGAACAACCCATCAGCCTCTGATTAACCCAGTAATGGTCTCTTGATTTCTTTAAAGTATTCTTGGTGGTTTCGCTTTTATAAGTATTGATTATGCCTTAATACTAAACTCTCAGTATTTTATGCATTTTATTCATTTTGAATGGAATGTCCCTTTCTGTTATTTCCTCCTACATTTGGGTTATTATTTTTAAATTTTGTTTTAATCAACTAAGAGTTATCTTCTCATCCTTCATCTTTATTCCCTCCCAAAAACTGGGAACAAAAGAAAAATAGCACCCATTAAAAACATGTATGTTCAATCAAAATGAATTTCTAGATCAGACATGTCAAAAAATTGTCTCAATCAACATTATTAATCCTTTGCCTCTCTATTATGAGATTGTCATCATGTTTTATTATTAATTCCCTGGTATCATGGTTGGACATTATGATAAGAGTGAACATGAGAGTATTCCATTACATTTATATACCATAATTTATTCATGCATTCTCCGAATTATGAGGACCCCCATTGTAGCCATCCACCCATGAGAGCAGCTAGACTTGAGATACCAGCAGGCCAAAGAGTGTGGACCTTGGGCTCTGGGATAGCTCAGAGAAGGGCAGTACATAGTAGAATCTGAGGAGTCTTGAGAGGTGGCTTCAGCAAAGCCTGCCCTCCTCACTCAGACTTCTGACTGGAAAAGGAAGGGGAAAAAACTAGCATAGTGTTGGCAAACAATGCCCACAAAAAAAAAAAAACATCAAAATACCAAGAAGAACAAGAAGAAGGCATTGACCCTGGATAATTTTTATGGAGAAAAAATCCAGACTACAGAGGAAACAGCACAAGATGAAACAAGTAAACAAATCCAAATCTTCTGAAATAATGGAAATTGGCCATAAGCTCTTGAAGAATTTAAGTCAGAGGTTATGAGAAAGATGAAAGTTTTGGCAAGAAAAGTGATAAATAGTTCAAAAAGAAAATAACAGTTTAAAAGACAGGAACTCCCCTTTGGAGATCAAAATTAAATAGCTGGAAGCCATGAAAAGCAGGCTAGACCAAACTGTTGGCTTGGACATAGATTCCTGAACCACACACAGCAGCTGTGTGGTGTGGGGTGTGGCTTGCTATTTCCTCCTTGCTATAGCTTCTTTGTGTCTCTGTTCTCCTCTCGCCCCAGTGCCCCAGATGTTCTTTGCCTACCTTTTGGGTTTTTCTTTTATTGAAAGTTTTTAACTCTGTGTCCTTATTGATTCTTTCACTTCTGTATTTGATTTGTGGTGATATTTTAATCTTGTTTGGAGAGGATTCTCATGGGACAGAGTTGTTGTAGATCATTACCTCATCTTTGCTCCACCCTCAGAATTACTCAAATATTCCACATAAAAAGACCAGAGCTGAATGGAAAATCTGACTCTCAAAAATAAGACTCCAGAAAAGAAAAAGAAAAAACACTAGGAAAGATAAATCAAAAGATGTTCAATAATGTAAAATTGTTTACTTAGCCTACATGATGAGATGATTCGTGTAACTCCTGAGATCTTTATCATCATTAGGACTTCTAGAAGAAGTATACATAAAGGGCAAGAGTGTGAGTTGAAGATATGGGATGACATAAAAAATTAAAATATGAGAAAGAATAATGTATTGAGAGGAGGGGGAAGGGAGTGAAAAAGGAAGGAAAAACAATTTTAAAATAGAAAGATATGAGATTGCTTCTAATCCCAACACGTGTTAGAGGGTTAGGGAAGAGAGGCAGGTGGAAATGAAGTAGACAAAAACAAGATAAACTGTTTTCTTCAATAATGTTTTCTATAATTTTCTTTTCTATTTTTTTCTAAATTGCTTTCTGTTTGTTTATGAAGTTTTTCATTTTTTAAAATTTTATTAATTTCCCCCAAAATACATGTGAAAGCAATTTCTAACATATTTCAAAGAATATTGAGTCTTGAATTCCCTCTCTCTCTCCTTACCCATTTCTACCTGCAGCTCTTCCCTCACCCTCCACCAAGTGTTGGGATGTGGAACAATCTCATATAGATTCTATATGTGCAATTATGTAAAATATTTCTTACATATCAATCATTTTTGTGGAAGGAAACACAAGCCAAAAATAATAAGAAAGAAAAGGAAAACAGCTTGCTCTTCATATCCATCAACTCTTTCTCTAGAAGCAGAAGGCATTTTTAACCATGAGTTCTTTGGGATAATTTTGTATCATTGTATTGCTGAGATTAGCTAAGTTATTCTCAGATGATCATTGTACAGTTTTGAAGAAAATAGTTCCCTAATAAAAAGGAAATACAATAACCCAAAGAGGAAATTAACTCTTTAGTAAGTACAAAGTCTCAAAGAAGAAAATGGCCTCTTTTTTGTCCCTCTGCTTCTTTTCTCCCCATTGAGTAAGACAAATTTCTGTATTAAAATCAGTGTGAATGCACTTCCCATTCTGTGTCAATCCTGATTAGAATGACATACAAGCATTGACTTTTACCCCATAGACAAAGGGAGAATCAGAAAGATGGGTAAACAGAAGCAAAAATATTGTGAACAAGGAAAAGGTAAAAGGAGAGAAAGAGAAGGATAAACAGACGTAAAATAGGATGGAAAGCAACTTACAGTTAGTCATCATAACTCTTAAAAGGAATGAAATCAACTCTCCCATAAAAGGTAAGAGAATAGCAGACTAGATTAAAAGCCTGAATCCCAAAATATACAAGGAACACACTTAAATCAGGGAGACACACAGAATAAAGATAAAGAGCTCAGACAAAGCAAAAGGGAAAACTGACCTAATTAAAAGCCATAAGGAAGGAAATTACATATTGATAAAATGAACCAAAGACCATCAAGTGATATAAATATTAATTATGTATCACAAATGACATGGCATCTAAATTTCTAAATGAGAAACTATATGAGTTAGAAGAAGAAATAATAAGATAACAATACTATGATAGGTGGGGACAATAACTTTCCCCTATAAGAATTAGATAAATCAAATAAGAAATAAACAAGAAATAAATTAAAGAGGTGAATAGAATTTGAGAAAGATTATACTTGATAGATCTCTGGAGAAAACTGTATGGGAATAGAAAGGAATATACCTCTCTCTCAACAGTAAATGATACTTTCATAAAAATTGCACCTTCACACCAAATGCAGAAAAAGCAGAAATATTTAATCCATCATTTTAATTAAAAAGAATGACAACAAGAAGGCAGCCTAACAAAAATTTTGGGACTCAACCAAAGCTGTAGTTAGGGGAAAATTTGTATCTCTAAATGCTTACATCAATAAAGCAGTGAAAGAACAGATCATGTTATTGGGGATGCAACAAGAACAACTAGAAAAATTTAAACCCTGCCAATTAAATACCAAATTAGAAATCATGAAAATCAAAGAAGAGGTTAATAAAATTGAAAATAAGAAAACCATTGAAATGATAAATAAGATAAGGACTTGGTTTTGTAAAAAATAACCAATAAAATAGATAAACTATTGATTAGTTTGCTCAAAAAAAGAAAGAATAAAATGAAATTACCAGTATTAAGTTTTTTAAATAAGATTAAAACCAATGAAGAGGAAAGTGAAGCAATTATTAGAAGGTATTTTGCACAATTATATACCAATAAATCTGATAAATCTCAATGAAATTGATGAAGAAATATAAATAGCCCAGATTAATATAAGATGAAATATAATACCTAAATAATCTCATCTCAGAAAAAAGAAATTGAACAAACTGTCAATGAAGCCATTAGGAAAAAAGCCCCAGGTCCTAATGGATTCCCAATTGAACTACCAACAATTTAAAGAAAAATGAATTGCAATACTAAACAAGCCATTTAGAAAATTTGCTTAAGAAGGATCTCTTATTAATTTTTTTATGACACAAAGATAGTGCTGATCCCTAAGCCAGGAAGAACAAAAATAAAGAAATAAAACTGTAGACCAATGTTCCTAATGCATATTAATACAAAAATTTTAAACAAAATATTAGCAAAGCAACTGATAATTCACTACATGATATATTTGCAAGCTTAATAAGAGTTTCCTTCAAAATCCAAGTTAATACAATTATTCACTGTGTTTAATAATTATTTCAAGTGGTGTTTCAAAGAAAATAAGTATTTCCTGCTTTTTAAAAATGAATGCGCACAGTTCAATTTAATTATAAAGTATTTTTTCTCATTTAAACATTAAAAAAAGTATATTTTATGACCAAAACTCAGCAACATCCTATTTAGTATGTGCAACCATTTAAAAAATTAGGCAGAAGACAGTATAAAAATGAAAATAAGCTACCCTTGGAGTTATAAATTATGTAATAGATGCTTTTGAATTAGTTAAAATACATTTTTAATTACCTTGACAACACCATCAAGGAAATACATGCTATGTAACATGATTATTGGGAAAATCAATTTGGTATATAATAATGTAGCAAAATAAGAAAATGTATTTTTACTTATTCATTGGTCTAATTAATTATTTATTTTATTTTATTTTATTTATTTATATTTTATTTATTCAGAACCTATTGCCTTCCAGACTAGGCCCTGTGTATGCTCAAAACAATCCTTTAAAGAAGGTGAAGATTTACTTTGGTTCCTATTTGCAAAGTCTGCTAATTGATAAAAAATAAGTTAAGTGATAGGCCTTAGTTTACCTAATTAGTAAGTGATAGGACCTATATTTTTAATTGAGTCTTAGAATTCAAGTCTACTTGAATTGTTGTCTCTTATGTTGTCTGTTAAAATTTATTTATATCATGACTTCTGTGAATGACCGTAGGATGTTTATTCCTTTGACCAGCTCAATTTAAGATTAGTTAAAGGAAATTAATAATTGGGCCAATTATCTAGCTGACAGGATAGTTATTTTAGTATGAAAGACTCAGATAATAAAGGTTGGTGATGTTTTGTTGATTTTTAATTTACATAGCTCCTTTCTCCCCTTCATTGTAAATAGATTTGGATAAGAGATTGGTCCTTTTCATTCTCTTTTCCTGATATAGTCATCTCTTATTGCCAACATTTTGGATGCCATGTGTATTTCTCTTGGAAAGAATTTTCCAAACAGCTTTCCACTCATACTTCCCTTTTTTTCACAGTTCAAGATATGATTTCACAGTCAAATGAATCAGGACCAGAAACTGTTCTGAGTAATAACATAAGTGGTATTCCTTTATTCCAAGAATCAGTGCATAATATTTTTAAAGAATATTCTGCTTCATGTAGAAACATGTAGTCCTTTCACAAGTTTAAATATAGTTTGGTCACTTGGATTGATAGTCTAGCAAAGGATTAGGTACAGAATGAAAATACAGATTGAAGTATATGACATATAATTTAAGTTTTTATTTGTTGTAAATTAAAATTTATGTATCTGGGTTAAAATATCTAGTATGGAAAGTATTTTTCTCTTCTTTCTTGCCTATAAAATTTGAGATTATTTAAAATGGAATAGTGTGTATTTTTTGGTTAGAAATATTAAATTCCTTGTGCTAAAAAGGAATTTCCTTCATTTATTATATCTAATTTTGGCTTGTGTTATACTTATTGAATTAAGGCATTATTACATTAGATAATTAGAGCCAGCTGGCAAAGTGGGAAGAGTACTCAGCTTAGAGTCAGAAGTTTGGCGTTTATATCCTACCTCTGGTGCTTACTGTGGCATTTGGCAAGTCACTTAACCTCTGCATAAATTTGACAAAGTGTAACATGGTGATAATAAATAATAGCAGCTACCGCCCAACATTGTTATTAGGATAAAATGAATTAAAATTGAAAGAACTTTTAAAAGTTAAAGGTGCTACAAAAATACTAGTTATCATCATTTTCATTCTTGAATTTCTGAAGTTTTCACACAGAAAAGAATACCAATTTTTTTAAATAATTTTCCAAGTTTACATGATTTATTTTCTTTCCTTCCCCTCTTCCCTCCCCACTCTCAGGGCCAATAAGCCCTTTGACTGAGTTATAAAAATGTTATCACATACCTATTTCCATATTATTCATTTTTGCAATAAAGCAAACTTTTAAAAACAAAACCCCAAATCACATGCCCATATAAATAAATGTCATATGTTTTTCTTCTGTGTATCTACTCCCATAGTTCTTTCTCTCAATGCTCTTTCCATAAGTCCTTTGGCATTCTCTTGTGGTAGCAAAGTCCATTACATTGGATTGTTCCACAATGTTTTACTTTCTGTGTACAATGTTTTCTTGATTATGCTCATTTCACTCTGCATCACTTCCTGGAAGTTCTTCCAGTTCATATAGAAATTCTCCAGTTCATCATTTCTTATAGCACAATAGTATTCTATCATCATCATATACACCACAATTTCTTCATCCATTCCCCAATCGAGGGGCACCCTCTCGTTTCCCAATTTTTTTTTTTTTGCCACACAAAGAGTGTGGCTATCAATATTTTTGTACAAATTTTGTACAAAAAAAAAAAGAGTTAAAAAAAAAAAACTCTTTAGGGTATGAGTCCAGGTGGTGTAGCTGGATCAAAGGACATACAGCCCTTTAAAGCCCTTTGGGCATGATTCTAAATTGCCTTCCAGAATGGTTAGATCAATTGACAATTCTACCAGCAGTTTATTAGTGTCCCAAATTTGCCACATCCCCTCCAACATTTATTATTTTCCCTTATTGTCATATTAGATGATCTTCTAGGTATGATATGGTACCTCAGAATCTTGAATTGCATTTCTCTAATCAGGAGGGATTTAGAACACTTTTATGTGATTTTTAATAATTTTGATTTCTTCATCTGAAAACTGCCTATTCATGTCCCTTGACTATTTTTTCAGTTAGGGAATGGCTTGATTTCTTGTACATTTGATGTACTTCCTTATAAATTTGGGAAATTAGACCTTTTTAAGAGATTTTTATTATAAACAAATTTACCTGTATAAAAGCTGTCAGTTGTAATTTCTTTTTTTTTCTTTTCATGTTGTTTGCTCATATTTTTCCTTATTTCCCCCTTATGATTGCTTGTAATCTTGCTCCTCAGATCCCATGCTATATCTGTGGTATTGGGTTATTCTGTCCTGAAGGGTCTTCTCTGCTCTGCTTATTGACCAGGTTAGGCTGATGGTATTCATGAGTCCTGAGGTCAGATCTTCCCTAGCTGGCAGCAGAAGCTGAAAAGGAGCTGGACTTCCCACCCTGGTATCAAGGTTATAGCCTGTAGGGGTTGCAGCCTTTGCCCTTGGAGCTTAATCAGAGAGGCTCTCAGAGCAGTCTATGGGGGAGGGGTGTCAGAGCTTGAGCTTCCCTGCTCAAGGTTTCTTATCTGCCCTATTGATAATATTAAACTAGGGTGGAGTTCATCTACAGAGCTGGATGTGCCCAGAGGCCAAATACTTGGGGGGGGGGGCAAGATTGAGTGTTTTGACTGCCACAACTAGGCACTTCTCTAGCTGCCTCACTGCTGCCTGTGTTCAATGTCATGAGCCTGGCACAGCTGTGCCAGCAAGGTACTTCCTCCAGACTAGCGCCCTTGCCCAACCAGAGATTCCAGCATTCCAGCAACCTCTGGAAGCTCAGCACTATAGATAGTGGAGGGTTCCTGGGACCTTTCATTTTTCTTTCCCTTAAACCCAAGTGTTCAAGAATTTAGGCTTTGGGGCGGGGGGGGGGGGGGGGAATACCATTTAAGTTGGATCCAGCAGGAGGGTTCCCTAGCTTTGTCCTATTGTTAGATATGGTTTTCTGACCCCCCGAAGTACTGTGTTTTTGATTGGTGTGGAAGGGTTTTCAGAAGTCTGGACTTTTTGCTGTGTTTAAGCCCCAGCTTCTTTATTCCCCTTCTCCTTTTTATAATAGTATTCTTCCTCTCCCCTTCCCATTCACCCTGTTATGTAGTATAATTTATCCCATTTTTCTTCTTCTTTCAAGTTTTTCTTGGTGCCATCTTCTATTTCCCCCCTTTCTTTATTTTACATATCATCTTCAACCACTTAGTACCCCAACCTCTGCCTCTGAATAATTCTTCTAACTACTATGATAGTTGTAATATTTATTGAGGAAGGGATGATAGGATTGGAAAAGACTGGGAAAATGAAAAACTGGGAGATAATGGAAGGTCTGTAGTAGGGTATGGAGGAGTTGAGCGGAGAAAGAGAGGGAATATTGCTCGGTGAGGCAAATGAGAGAGATGCCCCCTGACAAGAGGAAGTAGCAGAGGTCTGATAAGTACTATTTGTCCTTGAATAACTGAACTGATGTTCAATTCCCTCTATACCCCAGAAAAGATAGTCCACTTATCTGACTGCGAATTCAAATAAGATATTTAATAACCAGTTGGGATTTTAGAGGTATCAGGAAAGAGGGGTGAGGGAGGTCCCTAAATAAGGTTGGAGTTTTCCTCAGCTTTATGAGCTGAGGCCAGGCCTCACAGGCCAGTGGTGGGTTTCTTCTACTCCCATCTACTCTATATCTGTCCTTGCCTTTGTCTAATTCAGAGTCTTAGCCGTAGACAGAAAGCAAACAAGAACAGTTCTAACCTTCAGAAGCCTGTGTCTTTAGGCTAAATAGAGTAGAGGTACTTCATTCCATACTGGGCTGAATGAGCCCCTCTCTCCTCCAACACCAGAAAGGAAGTCAAACCCGGCAGCAAGGAAGTGCTAGTCACAAGACCCAACTGCCACTCCCAGTTACCCCTTCCCCCATCAACTGTCAGTTTTATTTCTTTTCCACATAGTGAATACAGTTTTTGAGAGTTACAAATATCATTTTTCCATATGGGAATACAAACAATTTCACCTTACTGAAGCCTTTAAAAAAGAAAATTTCCCCCTCTTTTTGTTTATGTTTTCATGTTTCCCTTGAACTTTGGATTTTGACATTAAATTTTCCATTTAGTTATGGTCTTTCCTTTAGGAGTCCTTGGAAATCCTCTAGTTTGTTAAATTCCCATACTTTCCCCTGGAAGTATATAGTTAATTTTGATGTGTAGGTAATCCTTGGTAGATGCAATTCTCTTGCCTTTCTGAATATCATATTCCAAGCCTTTAGTGTGAAGGATGCCAAATCCTATGCCATCCTGATTGATGCTCCTTGATATCTGAATTGTCTTTCTGGTTTCTTGCAACATTTTCTCCTTAGCTTGGAAGCTCTTGAATTTGGCAATTATATTCCTGAGGATTCTCTTTTAAGGATTTAATGTAGAGGGTGTTCTATGGACTCTTTTGATGTCTATTTTTCCCTCTTGTTCAAGAATATCAGGGCAGTTTTCTTGTATACTTTCTTGTAGTATGATGTCAAGACCTCTATTTTTTCCCAGATTTTCTGGTAGATCAGAGATTCTCAAATTGTCTCTCCTATGTCTGTTCTCCAGGCCTGTCATATTCTCAATGAGATATTTCATGTTTCCTTCTATTTTGTCATTATTTTGTACTTTGCTTTATTAATTCTTGCTATCTTATGAAATCAGTAGCTTCTACTTGCCCAGTTGTAGTCTTTAAAGTCTGGCTTTCTGCTATCATCTTTTGATTTTCCTTTTCAGTTTGGTCTATCCTGCTTTTCATTGCTTCTAGCAGTTCAATTCTGGTCTCCAATTTGCTCATCATTTTGTTTGTTTTCTGGGCTTCTTTTTCCAAGTGAGAGATTCTTTCTTTTAAACTGTTATTTCCTTTTGGAATTACTTACATTTTTATTTCCCACTTTTCTTGTCAAGTTTCTTCTATCTTTCTTACTTGATTCTTGAACTCCTTTTTGAGTTCCTTGAGAACTTGTGAATAATTTCCATTTTTTTTGAAAGTTTGGATGTGTTTTTTTGTTTGTTGCTCTCTACTATTGCCTCTGTACTATGCTGCTTTTCACCATGGACATTATCCAATGTTAGAGGATGAGGATGGAAGAAATGCTTTGATTGGGCTGCTGGGCAGAGGGGAGAGTGAAAAGAGAAATATCCCCTAACTTACTTATAGTTTCCCTATTTATATTTAAGTCATTTACCCATTATCCTCTGTCTAGGATAAGGACATGGCTCATATATTGTGTGAGGGTTGCAGTTTGGTCACTCAGTCTCTAAAAGGTTTGTCATCACTGGTATAGAACAGTATCTTGTGCCATATACCAAGTAAAGTCAAAATAGATACATGATTTAGATATATAGGGTGATACCTTAAGCAAATTAGGGTAGCACAAAATAGTATACCTATCAGACCTAGGGATGAAGGAAGATTAAATAACCAAACAAAACAAAGAGGATATCACACAATATAAAATACAAACTTTGAATTATATTAAAAAGGGTTGCACAATCAAAATAAACACAATTAAGATTTAAAGGGAAATAAATTTGGGATGGGATTTATAGCAAGTGTCCCTTTTAAGGGCCTCATTTCCCACATATATAGAAAACTGAGTCAAATTTATAAGAATATAAATTATTCCCCAATTTATTAAAAGGTCAAAGGTTAAAACAGGCAATTCTTAGGTGAAGAAATTAAAACTATATTCAGTCATGTAAAAATTCTCCAATTCATTATTAATTATAAAAATGCAAATTAAAACCACTCTGAGGTTTCATCTCATACATAAAAACAACTGGCTAAATAGACAAGAAGAGAAAAATGATAAATGTTGGAGGGGATGTCGGGAAATTGGGACACTAATACATTGTTAGTGGATTTATATACAATCTGGAAAGCAATTTGTCCAAAAGGATGTAAAACTGTGCATACTCCTTGACACTACGATAATACAACTAGATGTGTATCACAAAGTGATTAAATCTAGGGAGAAAGAACTTCCTGGTATAAAAATATTTATAGCATCTTTTTGTGGTAGCAAAGAATTGGAAGCTGAAGACATGTCCATTAGTTAGGGAATGGCTAAATAAGCTGTGGTATGTGATTGTAATGTAATTCTATTGTGCTATAAGAAATGATGAGCAGGATGATTTTGGAATAACCTAGAAAGACTTTCATGAACTGGTGCAAAGGGAAGTGAGCAGAACCAGTAGAACATTGTATACAGTATCAGCAATAATGTGTGATGATAAAATGTGAATGACTAAACTATTATTAAAAGTATTATCCAGGACAATTCCAAGGTATTTATGACAAAAAATACTATCTAATGCCATAAAGGAACAGACAAAATCTGAGTTCATATTGAAGCATATTTTCTACTTTATTTCCTTCATGAGTTCTTTTTATTACATAAGTGACATGTTTTCTTTCACATGACTTCACATTCACTTCTCCTTCTTATAGTGTGGAAATGCTCAAACCCCACATACCTTCATTGCTGTGCCCTACTGTAGAGTCCCTCCATTCTTCCAAAGATGATTTTTATGCTCTTTTGAGGTAGTCTATTTCGTTGGATGTTGGGGAGAGGAAGCGATTCATGTTTAGATTGCAGCCATGTTTACCCGGAAGTCTTGATTCTCTTCTTTTTTTAAATTAGATTAACTAGTACTTTATTAATTTTATTTGTTTTTTCAAAGTACCAGTTCTTAGTCTTATTTATTACTTCAATAGTTCTTTTACTTTCAATTTGATTAATTTCTTAATTTTTAGGTGTTTTCCTCTGGGGATTTTTAATTTGTTCTTCTTTCTGATTTTTTAAGTTGCAAGCCCAATTCATTGATCTCCTCCCTCTTTATTTTGCTAACTTAGGCACTCAGAGAGATATAAATTATCCCCTGAATACTGCTTTGGCTGTATCCTATAGGTTTTGACATGATGTCTCCTCATTGTCATTCTCTTTAATGAAGTCTTTAATTGTTTCTGTTGTTTATTCATTGACCCACCAGTTTTGAAGAATTAGATTATTTAGTTCCCAATTAAGACCCTTATTAATTATAAGTTTTATGGCTTTATGGTCTGAAAAAGTGGCATATATTATTTCTGCTTTTCTGCATTTGTTTGTATTATTTTTATGCCCTAGTACATTGTTGATCTTTGTATATGTACCATGTAGGCTGAGAAGAAGGTATATTCCTTTTTATCCCTGTTCAGTTTTCTCCAGATACCTATTATGCTTCAATTTATCTAGTTCTCAAAGGAGAAGGTTGAGATCCTCTGTATTTCCTCCTTGAGCTCCTTCAGTTTTCCCTTTAAAAATCTAGAAGCTATAACACTTGGTACATAAATGTTTATTAACGATATTACTTCATTGTTTACATTATCTTTTAGCAAAACATAATTTCCTTCCTTATCTCTTTTAATCAGATCAATTTCTATGTTGGGTTTGTTTGGTATCATGATTGTCACTCCTGCTTTTTTTTAATCCACTCTGCTATCTGCTTCCATTTAATGGGTGAGTTCATCCCATTCAAATTAAGAGTTATAATTATTAATTGTGTATTATCATCCATCTTATTATTCCCCTTTGGATCCTGCTCTATTCCCTTTCACTCTATTCTTCTTCACCAGTATTTTGTTTTTTGTCACCCCCCTCCCCCATTCCTTGTCCCTTCAATTACCCCTTGCATTCCTGTCTTTTTCCCCTTCTACTACTCTGAGGGTAAGATAGAATTCTATGCCCCTCTGAGTATACTTGTTTTTTTCTCTCTGAGCCAGTTACAAAGAGAATAAAGTTTAAGCATTACCCATCACCATCCTTATCCTCCCTTCTCTGTACTGATTTTTCTTGCCTCTTTATGTTTTATAATTCACCCTATTCTTTCTCTTCTATCCCTTTTCTCTCAGTGCAACCCTCTCTTTAAGCCCTTGAATAATTTCATATGTCATTCATATGCATACATATCATATCATACATATCATTCCATACCATCACATTTACATATACATCATATCATCATATATTATTATATACCTCATATTTTCATAATCAGCTTACTTTTCCAACCTCTTTCTCAGTAAATTCCTTCTATCTTCTCCACTATTGAGAGTAATTTTTGAGAATTATAGAAATCCTCTTTCCATGTAGACATATAGACATTTGTACCTTAATGAGTCCCTTAAAGTTTCTCTTTATTATTTTCCTTTCTGGGCTTGTCTTTTATTTAATATTTGGTCTTTAAATTTTTGCTTATGTCTAGCTTATTCCTCAGAAATGCTTGGAAATCTTCTATCTTATTGAATGTCCATTTTCCCATGAATGAATATACTCAGTTTTGCTGGATAGGTGACTCTGGGTTATAAACCCAAATCTTTTGCCTTCCTGAATATCATATTCCATGCGTTTCGATCATTTAAAGTAAAAGCCAGTAGGTCCTGTGGGATGCTGATTGTAGCACCTTGGAATTTGAATGGTTTCTTTCTGACTGTTTGAAGTTATTTTTTTTCTTGGTTTTATGGTTCTTAAATTTAGCTATTACATTCCTGGAAGTTTTCAATTGAGGATTTCTTTCTGGAAGCAATCTGTGAATTCTTTAAATTTCAATTTTATTTCCTTGTTCCAGGATCTCTGGGACTTTATCTTTGATAATTTCATGTAATATCATATCCAAGGTTTTTTTCATCATCATGGTTTTCAGGTATTCCAATAATTATCAGATTGTCTCTGCTAAATCTATTTTCTGGACCATTTGTTTTTTCAGTAAGATATTTCATCTTTTTCTCTTTAATTGCTACTGCTAGCATTTCTAATACAATATTATATTGTAGGGTTGATAATGGTCATCCTTACTTCATTTCTGGGGAAAGCTTCTAACTTGTCCCCTTTGCAGATGATACTTGCTGATATAAATGAATATGGCTTATAGTTTTGAAGAAAGCCCCTTTTATTCCTATAATTTCTTTCTAGTTTTTTCAATAGTGTTGTATTTTGTTAAAGACTCTTTCTGCAACTATAGAGATAATTATGTGATTTCTATTATTTTGGTTGTTATTATGGTAAATTATGCAGATGGTTTTCTAATATTGAACCATTCCTGCATTCCTGTTATAAATCCCACCTGGTCAGTGAATAATCCTTGTGATAATTTGCTGTATTCTTTTTGCTAATATTCTATTTAAGATCTTTGCATCTGTGTTCATTAGGGAGGTTGGTTTCTATTTTTCTTTTTCTGTTTTTGGTCTTCATGGCTTGGGAATCATCATCATATCATAAAAAGAATTTCATAAGACTCATATGGTTATTTTGTCAAATAGTTTGTGTAGCATTACAATTAGTGATTTTTTAAATGTTTGACAGAATTCACTTGTGAATCCATTTTGCTCTGGGGCAAAATAGCTCTTAATAATTGACTTTATTTCCTCTTCATTTGAAGAAAGATTACCCTTTTCATTTTTTATCCTCTTAAATTTATTCTCTTCTTTCTTTTCTTTATTATATTAACCAATATTTACTTTATTTGTTCTTTCAAAGGACCAGCTCCTAGTCTTGTTCATTAGATCAATAGTTCTTTTACTTTTAATTTTATTAATTTCTCCTTTGATTTTTAGGATTTCCAAATTGGTTTTTATCAGGTGCTTTATAATTCTTTCTTTTTCTATTTTTAAGTTGCATTTCTAATTCATTGATCTCCTCCCTCTCTATTTTGTTAATATAGGCAATCAGGGATATAAATTTTCCTCCCACTAGTACCTTGGCTATCTATAAATGTTGATATGTTATTTCCTCATTGTCATCCTCTTTAGTGAAATCAATAATTGTTTCTTTGATTTGTTCTTTGACCCACAGTTTTGAAGAGTTAGATTACGTAGTTTTGAATTAATTTTAAATTTGCCACTCCATGAACCCTTTTATTTATAATTTTTATTGCATTATGATCCAAAAAAGTTGCATTAATTATTTCTGTCTTTCTGCATTTGTGTGTGATGTCTTTATTAACTAATTTTTCTAACATTTAATTAACTTACCTTACTTCTTTTTTGTTTATTTTTTTTTGGTTCAATCTGTCTATTTCTGAAAGGGAAAGCTTCAGTAGTATGGTTTTGATATATTTTAAAATTTATTGTATTATATATAATTTAATATATTTGAGTACTGATATTTCTTCATTGTTTATGTTCCTTTTATCAGAATGTAATTGCCTTCCTTATCTATTTTAATCAAATCTAGTTTTGCTTTAGCTTTGTCTGAGATCATAATTGTTACTGCTGCCTTCTTAATCTCAGTTGCAACCTAAAAGACTCTGCTCCAGTCTCTTACCTTTAACCTGTATAGGTCTACCTGCCTCTAGTGTGTTTCTTGTAGACAACATATGGTAGGATTTTGGCTTTTAATCCATTCTGCTACCTGCTTCCATTTTATGGTTGAGTTCATCCAATTTATATTCACAGTTATGATTATTGTTTGTGTATTCCCCGCCTTTTAAACTTCTTCCTTTAATCCTAACCTTTCTCCTTTCATTCTTTCCCTCCCTCCAGTGTTTTTATTCAATCTTCCACTTTCTCCCTCCCTTATTTTATATCCCTTACTACCATCTTCCTTCTTACTCCCTTTTTATTATAGAACCGTTTGAGCATCACCCCAATCTCTCCCTCCCTTGTATTACTCCCATCTCCACAACCCTGTTTCTTATTCCCCCTTCTACTTCTGTATAGGGTAAAATACAATTCTATATCTCAATGTATCTGGCTGTTCTCTCTCTAAGTCAATTCCAATTAGAGTAAGTTAGAGTAAGTTATTAGTATTACCTGTCACCAAACTCTTCCTCCTTCCATTCTTCCATTGTATTGGTCTTTTCCACCCAGTCTCCCCTTGAAAACACCCATTTCCCTGTCAAACTGACCATTTACTCCTTCTACTACTCAACAAAATGCAGAACTAAAACCTCAGCTTGAGTATAACTCAAGTCAACTTGAGTTTATAGAGGAAAGTTTGGGGAATATCATGGCTTTTATAAAAAACAATGAAATGAATTTAAAACCACCCAGAGTAGGAGTGACTTATCTCCTAGTTCACAAACCATCCCCTCCCATACCCAACTTACTCCTTCCCCTACTACCCGACCCACTCCTACCCCCATCCATACTGACTGCCCCACCCCCTCCACCCTAACCTCACAACCTGCCCATTCCTCCTATCCCACCCCCTCTGGATTCTCCCCCCCCCCCCAGCCCCTGCCCTTTATTCCTTTGTCCCTCCTTCCCACCCTGACCAATTCATTTCCCATATTGCTTCTACCTCTCATCCTTCTGGCACTATGGGACAACAAGCCTTCCCCCTCAGCTTGCCACCCCTTCCCCTTCTCTTACCTACCCCATTGAAAAAGGAGCAAAAAGCCTAGAGAAATAAACATGAGAAAATTCAGATGTAAGTTTATACCCTTTAAGGGAAATTCCAACTTTCAATAAAAATGGGAACTTGGTATCTATAAGACAACATACACCTTTCAGTCATGAGGATTTAAATAAATTCAAGGAAGACCTTCCTTTGTTTGAGGAATAACCAATATTAATTATAAAAAGATTGGAGAATCCCATTCAAAACTTTTGACCCCACTTGGATAGATGTCAAAAATTTATTAGAACAATTTCTGACAAACAGAGAGAAAAATAAAGTCATCTCTTTGGCTAATCAGAAGCAAGGTAAGGGAGCAAATTATTGGCCAATTGAAAATCCACATTGGAACCCCAATGTTGAACCAGATTATATAAAACTAAAACAGGTCAGAGAAGCATTATTGACAGCCATGAGAGTATGCCCTGATAGACCAGATTCATGGTCTAAATTTGAAAGCACCAAACAAGAAATAGATGAGACTCCATCTCAGTTTATGGACAGACTTATTGATGTGAGGAACATATATATGGACTTTGATCTATCCAGAGAAAGAAACATTAAACAAATATGTAGACAATTCTTTAAGAATTGTTGTTCAGTGGTAAAAGGATACTTTAAAACTAGCTGCCCAAACGGGAACTCTATGGACTTCAAAGAATGGAGGAGAGTAGCAGTCTACATTTATCAGAGCCATACAAAAAGACATGATGAAAACGGTGAATCAATGGAAGACTTACAGAAAGAAATTTAAATGTTAAAAAGAAAACTTAATAATCAGGGAGAGATCATAACCCCTTTGCAGGAATCCACAGATAAATCAATAACATGCCTTTACTGTGGAAAAATGGGCCATGTAATGATAGTCTGTAAGAACTGACTACGGGAAAAAAGAAATAACAACTTTAGAATCAATAACTATAAAAATGATGATAATAATGATCATAGAAATCACAACTTTAAAACTGATAGAAATAACTATAATGACTATAGGAATCAAAATTTTAGAAATCAAAATTATAGAAATAGAAATTTGGAAAATGATGAATCAAACCAACTAACTCCACAACAGTATAACTTAAGTGAAGCTCATCCAAAAAATACTCAGGGTGCTACTACCCCTCCACATAGGACAGAAGGTGGTACCCCTTAGACTCTATTGTTTTTATTGATATTAATTAACCCTTTTCAGTTCTGTCTCCCCTCCAAAGAGCAGCAAAAGAAGAAAAAATGAAAATTTATGAATACAGTATCTCTTTGACAACCTTCTGTTGATGATGAATGGATCGGTAGTATTTTGTTGCACTTTATTTGTGCCATAGGGTATTTTATTTTTTCTTTCTCTCAATTTTTTTTTTGCATTTGAAGCACATATAATTGTATTGAAAAGATTTTTTTATTTTTGCAATAAGCTAAGATATCCATTTTCTTTGTATAAAAATGCATACCCAAAAAGCTTTAGATTATGGAAACCTGCCATTTATTGATAAATATTATGGGACTATGATTAATGATTGCATCTGATTCTAGGAAATGGGATCAAAAAAGGAGCACAGATTTTATCTGTGTAGTGCCATAGAAGCACAGAATTAACCTGAAAAGTGCCAAAAGAAGGTGTAAACTAAATATTGGGCAGTCCTGGAGAGGAGAATCTGCTGTGATTGGTAGACGTGAATTTTATGAGAGGTGACAGAAGAGAAAAAGACCTTTAAAAAGAGGACCACAGAGGCCAGAAGGATCATTTCAAAGAGATTCAATATTCGAGCATTCGCGATTTGTGATAGTGAATAAGAGTCACTCAGAGGAGAGACTGGAAAACATACATTCAGAATTGACTGGAACTGGACCCCTGGAGGAGCTTATGCAAAAGACCTCAGACTGCTTTCCCTTTAGATGGTCACCATGGTGAGTAAAAGGCTGATTTAGTGACCCTGCCTTTCTGGAGGTGTAAACCTCCAAGAAAGTCCCATTGTCTTGAGACTCTTCTCCCTGCTTAGGACCTTAGAATTTCTACCTGGCTCAGAGGAAGCCAGAGTTCTTTCTCCCTTTATCTCATTCCTTAAATCTTCCTCTTTTGTAAATGAACTATCATAAATTCCATTTAATTTAGTAATTCATTTTGGTATATAGAAATTAAATCCCTGGTGACCACCAATTTAAATATTCAGAGCCTAACCACATAAAAAAATTTAACAACCCTCACCACCATAGCACTTTTTAATGTGATATGTTTTACCCTATTTTACTCCTTTTTCCCCATTTTTCTTGATACTATCCTTTTTCACCTGTAGTTTTATATTTTTGACATATCACCATGAACATCTTACCACCATGTTCTCTATATACTTCTTCTAACTACCATGATAATGATAAGAATTTTTGATTTACAGACATCATATTTTCACATAGGAATATAAGCCATTTGACCTTATTGTAGTCCTTAAATTTTCCCATTTCTTATTTACTTTTTTATGATTCTATTGGATTTTATATTTGGGCCTCAAATTTTCTGTTCAAGTCTGGTCTCTTTTTCAGGAATGGTTGGAAATCTTCTATCTTATTAAATGTCCATACTTTCCCTAAAAGAATATTGTCAGTTTTTCCAGGTAGTTGATTCTTGGTTGTAAACTCAGTTCCCTTGCCTTCCAGAATATCATATTCTAAGGCTTCTGGTCTTTCAATGAAGAGGCTGCCACATCCTGTGTGATCCTGACTGGGTCTCCATAATATCTGAATCACTTCTTCCATAGTGTTTGTAGTGATTTTTCCTTGGACTGGTGGCTCTTGAACTTGGTGTAATGGGAAAAGGTTAGAGATAGGATAAGATTTAAGAGAAGTGGAAGGCTGTCTTTAAGGCACATACTAGGAACTCAAGGGGAAGAATTTTAGCAGGCAAAAGGCAGAAGAGTAACAGTTTGGAAATGACAACTGATAGAGTAATGACTTCTCCTATCTGTAAAGGTGGGCTTGTCAGAGCTCATCTACCTCAACCTGACTGTGGTGAAGGAGTGAACCCCTAGATCATCTTTTGAGGTACTCTATTTGGCTGGGAAACATCTAGAAAAGAATCTGACCATACCTGCTGCACTTTACAGAAGGTTTTTATCTAAAATCCTGTCAGATTGGCTTTGAGGTTTTACCTCAGTGGTCAGACACTCTGGTCTTAGTCATTTGAGCTTAATCATAATGGTTTTCAGAGACAGCTTTTGAAATAAATCAAACAAAATGCTATGAGTCATAGATAGGCAGCTTAGGCAGCTTTGAGGAACACCTAGAATAGAAATAGGGAGCTGGTAAGTTAGCCAGAAGACCAGAAGGCTCCCTCTTGTTAGGGATGTAGAAGATTGTGGGGGACTAGATAGATCTCTTAGAGTTAGGGACCCCTTGTTCTGATCCTCAGTTTTATACCCTCTTATAATAAAGGAGATACTGTTTTTTTATGTATCAATTGTATCCAAGGCATTTGAGCATCTGACCCAGTGAGAGAACGTGATTCTATTTCACTCTCACTAACCGGAGGTTAGAATGCCCAGAGATGATGGCTGTGTATTCAGGGGAATCCCTAAGACGAAAGTACACTATCCACGCTGGGTCTGAGTCTCCCCTTTATATCTTTTTTTATTGGCTATAATGTTCTGGGAGTTGTCATTTGGGGATTTAATGCAGGAGGTGATCTGTGGATTTTTTTTTTCAAATTCTATTTTATCCTCTTCAAGAATATAAGGGCAGTTTTATTGGATAATTTCATGTACCATGTTGCCCAGGATTTTGGAGGTTTTTTGGTCATGACTTTCAGGTAGTCCAATAGTTCTTACATTTTGTTTCCTGGATCTATTTTTCCAGTCAATTTGTTTCTTCAATGAGGTATTTCACATTTTCTTCTATTTTTGCATTATTTTGCTTTTGTCTTATTGTTTCTTGATGTCTTGGGAAGCCATTAGCTTCTAATTGCCCAATTCTAATTTTTAAACATTAAATTTTTTCCGTTCTCTTTTGATACTCCTTTTTCAATTGGTCCATTCTTCTTTTTAAGTCATTCTTTTCATCCTTTGACTTTTTTGTCTCATTTTCTATTTGACTGATTCTGACTTTTAATGAAATCTTTTCTTATCTTTAATTCATGTGCCTCTGTTCCCAGATGACCTATTTTGCCTTTTAAACTGTTGTTTTCCTTTTCCCATTTTTCTTCATCCTGTCTTATTTGATTTTTAATTCCTTTTTAAGCTCTTCCAGAATCTGAATCCAATTCCCTGAATTTTTTGAGGTTTTGCTAGAAGTTCCTTAGATCTCATTGTCCTTTGTAGTTTTAGTTCTTTGGTCTTTATTGAAATATGTGAATATTCTTGATGGTTGATGTTGATAATGGTGAGATATCAAGGTTTAGTTGTGTAATGGGGAACTGTCTGAGAGAGAAGTTAGATATTACAACCCACCTAGGAACTCCCCAAGGTCAGTTAAGCACCAAACCCTCAGCTTATGGAAACAAAATTTATTTTAATAAAGGGAATAAGGGAAAATGGTAGGAAGGACCCTAACACTCTTCAAAATACCTTCACCCAATTTCTAAGTCCCTGCTTAAGGTGAGCCTTCTGTTTCTTTTCTGGGCCCTGCCTATAGCTCCCTATGCTACTTAAAACCCTTTCCCATGCTATCTGACTCATGCTCATCTTCCCACTAATCATTAATAAAGAAGGGAAAAAACCTGGGTTAGGCTGCTGCAGTAAGTAACCCAAAGTTATAGATGGAAAGTCCAAGAGGAATTCTGGCAGATGGTCTACTGGCAGATGATCTTTGGACTCAGGGAAATTGGTTTACTCCAAATAAATTCTCTACCCAGAAGTCAAACATTTCTCCAAGAAATCTTTCCTATCCAAGGAGCATCTCTTAGAACAAAACCCCTCCTTCAGCTTGATGGAAATTCAGGCAGAGATTCAAAACCTACTTCCAGCTCAGAGGAAATCCTAAAAGGAAGTAAAATTCAATTATTTTCAGTTCAAACTCCCACACATTTTTTTTTCCTTTCCCAGGGCTTATCTCAAAACTCCCTTCTTTCACCTAACCCTAGAAACCAGACTATCCCTAACTATATTCCTACAGTTGGTTCATTGGTGCCCTACAGTGAAGTGGCCTGTGAACTTCCTCACTATGGCCAGTGAGCCTCTCAGACCTCCAGATGATTCTAAAACAAGACAGGGGGTTATTGTTAAACACAGTATGATGGAGAGGAGGATGAAAGAATTAGGTTTCCCTAAATCTAAGGGGTCTAGCTAAATTTCCATCTTCCCACATGGGGATTTCTTCATTTGTCTTCCAAGCTCCCAAAGCCTTACTCTCTGTCTAGATCTCCCTGGGCTATCTGACTACCTGACACTCTTAATCCTCCCAGATAACTTTTGGTAAGATAAATAGGTCTTCTGAGTAGCTTCAGAGTTCAGCCCAAGTAGGATAAGGCCTAAGTTGGCCTCAGGACTTCCCACCACAGACAGTTGTACTGGCTTGCTAGTCACCGATCCTCAGAGCAATTGGGAACACTTTCTGTATGTAAGAAACACTGTTGATCTCAAGTAATGAAGGGTTTCAAAAACACCAGAGTTGGTAGCTTTGGCTTCAGGGGATAGAACCAAAAATCCTCCTCAGCTCACAGAAGTAGAGAGAGGGAGGAAGTATCAGCTTTAGATTGTCCCAGCAATAAGAAGTCAAAAGCCCCTTATAACTGCCTATGTCCACTTTTATCCTTTCCCCACATTCCAGAATTCAACATCACCTGTTCCATAGCATGTGGTAAGGTCCCGCAAACCTCTCCTGGAAAATCCTCTGTTACTTGTTACTCCCTATTTCTCTTCTTCCTTTCTTATATTATCCCCATAGAAGCTTTCAGGTGTTACATCCTTTTTATACTCATTCTCCCCCCTCCCCCCATGGGTTGTAAACTCTCCCTTCTGTTGCTTTACTTGGAAAAGGGTGTTTGAGCTGCTCTGCCATGGAAAGAATCTTCAGTCTTCTCTCTCCTCTCCTGGTATACTGAATTAGACTGGTTGAGGTGACCTGCCATATCAATCTGTACTGAGGCCAAATCTTCACTGTAGCCAGCTTCTATGGAGGCCAAGGTTGTCCAACCAGTTGTTCCCCTGCAAATTCCTCCCTGCCTGTCTCTGTTAGAGCCTTGGACTTTATGTAGTGAGTTTGAGGTGCTCCATAGCAGTTGCAGCACCCCACTGGAATCTCACAGTCAGCCCTTGTCTGACCACAGGTCTCAGTGCAGTAGAAGGGAGAGGGATATCCAATCTCTCCCTTATACTATGGAAATTGACTCTCTCTGCCTACCTTTTAAGTTGTCTTCAGCAGGAGTATCCTGTGGCTCTGTCTTGCTGTTCAGGTTGGATTTCTTTCTTTTTTGAAGCCCTTTTTAAAGATTGGTATGGAAGGATCATCAGAGAGGTTTTAGCTTTTGATGCTCCTAAGGCACCATCTTGTCTCTGCCCCCCCCCAATATTTTTTATTAGATGAATGGCCTGATTCTATTTTTCACTCTCAGAAAGGGTTAGAAAAAATATTATGCCACTAACTCTATTTGATGAAGAATTAGGGAATATTTCTTTTGGCTACTAGTTATACTTTTTAAATGGCTTTCAAACTGAGCAAGGAGCAAAATACTGGCTATTTCAATTACATCATAAAGCATATTCCTCTGCAGATAATTCAGTCAGACTAGAATGAGGTGTGATGTCTCATGGTGTCAAACAGACCATGATTATTTTCTCTCTTAGCATAGCTACACTTCCAAGATATCCACATTCAAAAAGTAGATGGTTACGTTCCAAGAATATTATATTATATCTCATGGCCTTTGAAGATCCCCCTGTTGGGGGGGTGTAAATAATTTAGGGGTGTTGTAGGGGATTTTACCAGGAACAGGAAATCCTGCAAACCAGGAAGTCCTGGAAAGCAAGAAAGATTCCAGAACGTTGGGGAAGAGAGGCTGTTGCTTTTTCCTTAATAGTCAGGAGAGAGTCCAGAGGGTTTTCAGTCTGGTTATTCTGGGGTGGACCCAGAAAAACTCCCTTTCCTGTGAGCCTTCCTTGAGATTTTGCCTATCACTGCTGCTGCTGCTGCTACTGCTGTTGAGGAGTGTATGTTCAACTGAGCTGCTGGTGACTTCCTACTGAGACTGCTGATTTACCCAAAGAAGGGTTCCAGTTGTGCGATCTACTTTGGCCTTGTTCTTGCTCCTACCAAATCTTAATTAATAATTTAAGGAGTTAGTTTTGAATAGTTATAGGACGTTATAAGGTTTTAATCTCTGTTTGGGGTAAAAATTAGTTATTCCCTGATTCACTTTCCCTTCTACATTTAGTTTAATAAACCTGTTATTTTGTTATATATTTATAGTTTTGAACCCTTATTTAACTCACATACTTCAGGGGAAAATAAGATTAGATCTCACAAAACTGTTGCGCTAAATCTCACAAAGTTGTTGTTTTTAATTGTATTTGAAAAATTAGGTTGGGAGGGGGTTTGGGGGTTTCTTTGCTTTGTTTTATTTTTGTATTGTTCTTAATCCAATGTTTCTCCTCTTTCTCCATAGTAGAGAAGCCTGTTATTCATTCCTTTAAATAAGTTTATGTTGGCAATAAAGTCAAGAACCAAAAGCCTAAATGGTGGTATGAAAGCCTCCTGGAATATCTATTTCAGTTGTGAAGTTACAAAGCTGTTTTTCTTGCAAGACTGAGAATAAAGGTTTCTTTGCTTTTGTAACAGAGTCATGAATAATGTTAAGGGAAGTAACATTTTCTCTGTGCATTAGGGTTCTCTTCATTCTTATGTAGAACTAATTACTTAAAAAATAATTCACTTTCTCAGTGGTAACATTAATAAATCACATTGTTTCTTATGTCAAACAGGTAATCAATAGCTTGATAATAAAAATAAATGTTTTCAGCTTTATTAAACTTTTGGGACAGGTGGGGAGTGAGAGAGCCATTAATATAATCATGACTATATATTTGAGCTTGGTTATCTGGACAGAGTGAAAAAACATGGAAAAAAAGCAATAGCTAAATAAACATATTAATCATGTACATTTTCAAGGAATAGGGAAAAAAATCTATTTTTGTTTAACTCTCCCTCATACCGTGATTTATGACCTCATATAATATATTTCCATATCATTGAGAAGTCTAACTTTGCCTGATATGTAGGTTTTTCTTTTGAAGTCAATGTTTGGGAATTAAAGAAGTAGCAGAGTACAGGGGAAAGCATACTCAATTTGGAATCAGAAGTTCCATATCCCTTCTTTGCTATTTACTGCCCTTGTTACCATCACTAAACCACTTCACCCCTAGTCCAGTGTTGGCAAACCTTTTAGAGATTGCCTGCCCAAACTGCATCTTCAAGCTGCCTGTGAACCCCCTACATTTTCCTAGATGGAGGAGGAAGTGCTGACATTGGGCTGCTGAGTGGAAGGACAGTACATCTAAAAAATGTTCTAAGTCATTATAGAAAGTGGGAAGGAGGGGGGGCAGTTGGGTGGCTCAGTGGATTGAGAGTCAGGACAAGAGATGGGAAGTCCTGGGTTTGAATTTGATCTCAAACACTTCCAAACTGTGTGACCCTGGGCAAATCACTTGACCCCCATTGTCTAGCCCTTACCACTCTTCTGCCTTAAAACAAATACCCAGTATTGATTCTAAGATGGAAGGTAAGGGTTTAAAAAAAAAAGTGAGAGCAACCCACTCTGGCACACCAGGGCATGAGGGCAATATCTCTGCCAACACAGCCCTAGTCCATTATTTGTAAAATAAGAATGCTGTACTAAATCATTTCCAAGTTCTTTCCAGTTCTTAAACTATAAAATATGAACAGAGATTCAATTAGATCACAACAAAGGCTTTTGTTATTTTAATTTTTTCCTTTAAATTGGTAGTTGAGATTAGTGTTACCCAAGGTTTTATTTTTTTTCAAATACATACTTTTGCCTAAAAAAAAAATTATTGAGGATGCATTCCAACATGTAGATATTGATTTATTTACAAAAGGTACAATTAAAATCCTTTACTATTACCTATGCCCATTATAAAAATGATTTTTATAGATAAAATTGCATTATAAATAATTTACATTTTAATATTATTAATGATTCAAAAACATTCTTCTCTCTGAAATTATTTATGCTTTGTCATAAGAGCAATGATAATACTTTATTATTTTCAAAAATCTTTTTAACACATTGTAAATTAATTTTTGGAAGTTTGGTTATAAATTTAGTTTATTTGTATAGTTTGTGTCTTTAAATAACTAAATCCAGTTTACTTGGTTTTTTAAAATTATATATAAATTTAAATAAAATTTCATTTTTTGTTATGCTTACTAAATTATATTAATTTTTCAATGCTATTCAACATTGATCCTCAAAATGAAGTCTGATTGACCTTGAGGGTCCCTGAAACCCATTCAGAGTTTCTTTGAGGTAAAAAATGTTCATAAAAATAATAAGATTTTATCTGCTTTCAAATGTTCCTCCCTTCTCCAAATCTGTGTAGGACTGAATTTTCTCCATAATCCACAACCAAAACAGAATTGCAACAGATTGAATGGAGATGCAGGATTCTCATTCACTTATCTTCTATTAAGCCATTTAGTTTTGGAAAAGATAGTTATTTTAATTAAAATTATTGATAATAAAATGTAATGATTGTATTATTGACATTTAAATATTTATTTTTAAAATTTTTCATATTTAATCATTTCTAATGTAATAAAGCCCAATAGAACTAATACACATGAACAAAAACTCATTCTTGCCCTCAATAATTTTTAAAGGTGGAAAAGAGTCCTTATATTAAAAAGTATCAGAAGGGTTGACATAGACCAATTTTGCAAAGATTTTTTATTATTGAAATTTCTCTCTCTGATGTTAATTGTTTGTTATATCATTATCCAGAGGCTTTTTAAAAAATTTCTAACAAATGGTTTAAAACCTAGCAGAATTTATCTTTTGGATTTTTTTTAAAAGATAGAAATTTTATGTCTTCAAATTATGCCTCTTTTTACCTGATTTTCTTATTGTGATTTTTTAATTCATACTGTCATTATCTAATATCTCAAGAAACAATTTTATTCACAAATTCATTGTTATAGTACTCGATATAAATCAATATTTCAAATAATCTTAATAATTTAAATTTTTTGTCCTTTTGTTAGATCTGATTAGATCATCATATTTTTCTTCATAACAAAGAACAAAGAGCTGATAATGGGCCAATAGATGAATCAATTCTGTCAGTTTCTTGGTACTTGCTCTTCCTCATACTTCATTGTCTTTAATCCCTTTTTCCTTTGCAAGAATGTTTTAAGCCCACAGAAGAAAAACAACTGCTTGATAATGTGGGTTGATGAGGATATGATTAGGGATATAGATTCTAAACAATCACCCTAGTGAAAACATCAATAATATGGAAATAGGTCTTTATAAATGACACATGTAAAACTCAGTGGAATTGCGTGTTGGCTACAGGATGTGGTGGGGGTAGGGGAGGGAAAGAAGATGAAGCTTGTAACCATGGAAAAATATTCTAAATTAATTAATTAAATAAAATTCCCAAATTAAAAAAAAATTTAAAAGAATGTTTTAAGTCACTTTATTTTTCTTAATGTTTGTTAATTAAAACCAGATGACATACACCACCAATTCTTGGCCAAGCACACGAAAATTGAAACATATCCGTATGTCAAAAATGAATGAACAAGAAGTCTTTCTCCAGGATACATTCTATACCATACAACAATGTTTCATATAAACCAAAACAGTGTGGTATCTGTATATCACACATTATTAAAGCTTATGTTTTTTCTTGGTTTCTAGACGTTAAAATAAAAATTCTAATATTTTCTTACCACAACCGAAGAATATATCATCATCCCTGCTGTACACATAACCACACTTTGGAGACTAATGGTCTAGACAATAAATGGTAAGAATTCTCTATTTTTTAAAATGTCAAAGATATTAGAATAAATTGTCCTCTATTTTGAGGATATATTGTTCAAGGCTCTTAGACTAAATGCAACAGAAGGATCATAAACCTGGACAAATAATTGATACATGATAATTTATGTAACTGAAAAATCTTGAGCAAGAATTTGCAAGACTGTGATATTTCTACTATTGTAGAAAATTGGATTAATTTGATTGAATTCATCTGTCTTCTTGGAGGCTGTGTCCTCAGAATAATGATAAATATTTCTTAAGCTCTTACTGGATACACAGCACTATGCTTGTTTCTGTGAAGCATAGCTAAGAATTTTATTTCTGCCAAACTTCATTTATTTATTTATTTATTTTTAGCTTGAGAAAATTTTATTTAATTAGTTAATTTAGAATATTTTTCCATTGTTACAAGATTCATGTTCATTCCTCCCTTCCACCTCCTCACATAGCTGAAGAGTAATTACACTAGATTTTACATGTGTCATTGATCAAGACCTATTTCCATATTATTGATATTTGCACTAGGATGATCATTTAGAGTCTATATCCCCAATCATTTACCCATCAACTTTTGTGATCAAGCAGTTGTTTTCCTTCTGTGTTTCTACTCCCACAGTTCTTCCTCTGGGTACAGATAGAGTTCTTTCTCATAAGTCCCTCCAGATTGTTCTGGATCATTGCACTTCTTTTAGTAAAGAAGTCCATTACATTCAATTGTACCACAGTGTATCCATTTCTGTGTACAATGTTCTCCTGGTTCTACTCCTTTCATTGTGCATCAATTCCTAGAGGTTATTCCATTTCACATGAAATTCCTCCAGTTCATTATTTCTTTGAGCACAATATTATTCCATTACCAGCAGATACCACAATTTGTTCAGCCATTCCCCAATCAAAGGACATCCCCTCATTTTCCAATTTTTTGCCACCACAAACAGCGCAGCTATGAATGTTCTTGTACAAGTCTTTTTCCTTGTTATCTCTTTGAGGGTACAAACCTAGCAGTGCTTTGGCTATGTCAAAGGGCAGGTAGTCTTTTAGCGCCCTTTGGCATAGTTCCAAATTGCCTTCCAGAATGGTTGGATCATTTCACAACTCCACCAGCAATGTATTAATGTCCCAATTTTGCCACATCTCCTCCAACAAGCAAAAAAGACTTCAGCAAGTTATCACAAGGATTATTCACTATGATCAGGTGGGATTTATACCAGGAATAGAAGGATGGTTTGATATTGGGGAAACCATCCACATAATTGAAAATATCAATAATCAAACCAACAGAATAATCAACAACTTTGGCAAAGTTGCAGGATACAAAATAAGCCCTCATAAATCATCAGCATTTTTATATATTTCCAAAACATTCTGGCAGCAAGAATTAGAAAAAGAAATTCCATTTAAAATCACCCTAGACAACATGAAATATTTAGGAATCTATTTGCCAAGATAAACATGGGATTTATGTGAACACAACTACAAAACAGTTTCAACATAATTAAAACTAAATCTAAATAACTTTTAAAAATTAATTGCTAATGTGTAAGACAAGCTAATATTATAAAAATGACAATCTTACTTAAACTAACTTACTTATTCAGTGTAAAAACAGTATGGGAGACTGGGTTTAGATCAACATCTCACACCCTGTGCCAATATAAATTCAGTAGTGGTAAATGACAACACATTTTTATAGAACTAGAAACAATTATAACAAAGTTCACCTGGAAGAACAAAAGATCAAGAATATCAAAAGAACTAATGAAAAAAATGTGAAGAGTGGGGGGCCTAGCAATATCAGATCTTAAACTGTACTATGAAGCAGTGATCATCAAAACAATATGGTACTGGCGAAGAGACAGAAGGGAGGATCAATGGAATAGACCTCAGCAATATAGTGTATGATAAACACAAAGATTCCAGCTTTTGGGACAAGAACCCACTATTTGAAAAAAACCTGCTGGGAAATATGGAAAACACTATGGGAAAGATTAGGTTTAGATCAACATCTCACACCCTATACCAAGATCAATTGAGTAGTGGTAAATGACTTAAATATAAAGAAGGAAATTATAAGTAAATTAGGTGAACATAGAATAGTATATCTGTCAGATCTATAGGATAGGGTAGAATTTAAGATCAAAGGACACAGAAAATATTACAAAATGTAAAATGAATAATTTTGATCACATTAAATTAAAAATGTTTTTATGACCTAGTATATAGTCAATCTTTGTGAATGTGCCATGTGCTGCTGAAAAGAAGGTATATTCCTTTTTGTCCCTATTTATTTTTCTCCATATATCTATTAAATCTATTTTTTCCAATATTTCATTCACATCTTTTACCTCTTTCTTATTTACTTTTTTATTTGATTTATCTAAATTTGATAGTGGTAGGTTCAGGTCTCCCACTAGTATAGTTTTACTATCTATTTCCTCCTTCAATTCCACTAGTTTCTCCTTTAGAAATTTGGATGCTATATTATTTGGTGCATACATGTTGATTAGTGATATTTACTCATTGTCTATACTCCCTTTTATCAGGATGTATTTACATTCCCTATCCCTTTCAATCAGGTCTATATTTACTTTGGCTTTGTCAGATATCATGATTGTAACTCCTGCCTTCTTTCTATTAGTTGAGGCCCAATAGATCTTGCTCCAATCTTTAATTTTGACATTTTGAGTATCTACCCACCTCAGGTGTGTTTCTTGTAGACAACATATAGTAGGATTTTGGATTCTAATCCACTCTTCTATTTGTCTATATTTTATGGGTGAGTTCAACCTATTCACCTTCAAAGTTATGATTGTCACTTGTGAATTCCCTAGCATTTTGATGTCCTCAACTAGTTCTCTCCTTTCTTCTTTTGCTATATCCTTTTAAACCAGTGGTTTGCTTTTAATCAATCTCCCTAATCCACTCCCTTAATATGCTTCCCTTTTTGGTCCCTCCCTTTTTGTTCCCTTCTTGTTTTTTTAGAGTCTATTAAGTTCACTCACCCCTCTCCTCTCCTTTTTTTTACTCCCTCCCCCACACCTCCCTAGTTTTCCCTTCTCACTTACCCTGTAGGATAAGATAGAATTCCAGATCCAAATGGATCTAGATGCTCTTCCTTCTCAGAATTAATTTCACTGAGAGTAAGATTTAAGTATTACCTATTAGCACTCTCTTCCTCTCCTTCTTATAAGAGTATTCTTCCCCTCCCCTTCCCATGTGTATCTTTGTGTGATAAAGATTATCCTATTTATTTTATTTCTTCAAGTATCTCTTTGTATCATCTTCAGTTCCCCCCAACCTTTTTTCTTCTTTTGCATATCATCTTATAGCCTTTAATGCCCTAATATTTTCCTGAGTGATTCTTCTAATTACTATAATAATGAATACATTTTTGAGAGTTACAAATAACATTTTCCCCATATATTAATATAGATAATTTGATCTAATTGTAGCCCTTAAAGAGTTTGAATTAAAAAAAATATTTCCCCTATTCCCTTTCTTTCTTATTTACCTTTTCATATTTCTCTTGATCTTCATGTTTGGATATCAAAATTTCCACTTAGTTCTGATCTTTTCTTTAAAATACTTGCAAATCTTCTATTTTGTTGAATGCCCTTACTTTCCCCTGGAAGTATATAGTCAGTTTTGATAGATAGGTGATCCTTGGTTGAAGACCCAGTTCTCTTGCCTTTCTGAAAATCCAGGCCTTGCACTCCTTTAGTATGGAAGCTGCCAGGTCCTATGTGATCCTGATTGGTGCTACTTGGTATCTGAATTGTCTCTTTTTGTCTTCTTGTAGAGTTTTCTACTTAGCTTGAAAGCTTTTGAATTTGGAAATTACATTCCTGGGAGTTGTCTTTTGGGGATTTAATGTAGAGGGTGTTCTATGAACTCTTTCAATGTCTATTTTTCCCCCTTGTTCAAGAACATCAGGGCAGTTTTCTTGGATTATTTCTTGTAATATGATGTCAAGATTTGTTTATTTCTGGGTTTTCAGGTAGACCAATGATTCTCAAATTGTCTCGTTGTGATCTGTTTCCTTGATCTGTCATCTTGTCAGTGAGATATTTTATGTTTTCTTCTATTTTTTCAGTCTTTTGACTTTGCTCTATTAATTCTTGCTGTTTTGCAAGATCATTGGTTTCCAGTTGCTGAAATCTGGTCCTTAAGGCCTAGTTTTCTGTTATAATCTTTGGTTTTCTGCTTTAATCTTTTGAATTTCCTTTTCAGTTTGGCCTATCCTGCTTTTCATGGCTTCCAACTGTTTCTCCAATTGGGAGCTCTTTTCCCTCTAAGTGTTATTTTCTCTTTGAACTATTTCCCACTTTACTTGCCAGAAGGCTTCCATGTTTTGGATAAGCTCCAATTTAAATTCTTCAAGAGCTTGTGGACAATTTCCATTTCTTTTTTTGACGGTTTTGGAAGTGTTTGAATTTCCTCCTTTGTTTCCTCTGTAGCCTGGGTTTTTCCTCCATAAAAATTTTCAAGGGTCAGTGCCTTTTTTTGTGTGTGTATGATGGATGGAGGTTGTGGCTCCTGTACACAATTTGCCATCATGGTGGAGGTTTTTCCTTCCCTTTTTAGTCAGAAATCTGAGTGAGTTGGGCAGGCCCCCTGTGTATAGAGTCAAGGAGCAAGGATTTTGCCTGAGGCAAGCTCTCGAATCTCAGCAGCTTCTGCTGTTCGCTGTCCTTTTCTGCACCTCCTAGCCGAGAGCACCCATGGTGTGTGCTCCCCAGCCTGCTGGGGTTTCAGGTGTAGCTGCTCTCAGAGGTAGGTACTCAGTATTTTTAGTCAGCTCCCAAGGACCTAGAGGTGCCCCTTGCTCACTCCAGAGGTGTCTCTCACTCATTCGCTGATTCTTGTGCTTGCTGGTTCTGACTCTGGCTCTGTAGGTGGGGTGGGGGGAGGGTAGATCAGCTCACATTTAGGTGGGAGCTTTTTTGCCCCCTTATAGTGTGAAAACGCCCAAATCCCACATACCTTCAATGCTGCACCCTACTGTAGAGACCCTTTGTTCTTATGAAAATGTTTTTTTGGGTCTTTTGAGGTAGTCTATATCAGTGGGTCTGAGGAGAGGAAGCTTCCCACATCTAAACTGCTGTCATGCTTACCCAGAAGTCCTCTAACTCAGAGTTTTTTTAATTAATATTTTGCCAAACCAATAATGACTTGGGGCATTTTTACTATTTTCTTCATTTAAAAACCACCTGTCTAGAGTTAGAAAGAGAAACCCCATTAAAGTCATTCTAGACAATATAAAATATTTGGGAATCTATCTGCCAAGACAAACTCGGGAATTATAAGAACACAACTATAAAAATCTTTTCACATAAATAAAATTACATCTAAACAGAAAAACATTCATTGTTCTTGGGTAGGATGAGCTAATATAATAAAAATGTCAATCCTATCTAAACTAACTTACTTAGTTGGTGCCATACCTATCAAATTGCCAAAACACTTTTTAATAGATTTATAAAAATTATAACAAAGTTCACCTGGAAGAACAAAAGATCAAGAATATCAAGGGCAATAAAGTAAAAAAAATGTGAAGGATGGAGGCCTAGCAATACCAGATCTTAAACTGTACTACAAATCAGTGATCATCTAAACAATATGGTACTGTCTAAGAGACAGAAGGGTACACCACTGGAATAGATTAGGGTAAATGACCTCAACAAGCTAGTGTTTGATAAACCCAAAGATCCCAACTTTTGGAACAAGAACTCACTATTTGACAAAAACTGTTTGGAAAATTGGAAAACAATAAGGGAAAAATTCGATTTAAGTAAATATCTTACACCAAGATAAATTCAAAATGGGTAAATGACAAATATAAAGAATGAAATCATAAATAAATTAGGTGAACATAGAATAATATGCCTGTCAGATTGGATGGGAAAGGAAGGAATTTATGACCAAGAAAGCAATAGAGAACATTAAAAAATGTAAAATGAATCATTTTGATTCTATTAAATTAAAAAGGTTTTGTACAAACAAATTCAATATAACCAAATTTAGAAGGGATGCAACAAACTGGGATAAAATTGTTTTATAACAAATATCTCTGAAAAGTCTAATTTCTCAAATTTATACAGAATTAAGTCAAATGTACAAGAAATACAACCTTTTCCAAATTAACAAATGTTCAAATGATATCAATAGGCAGTTTTCAGATGAAGAAATCAAAGCTATCAATAATCACATAAAAAAGTGTTCTAAATTCCTCCTGATTTGATAAATGCAAATAAAAACAACTCTGGAGTACCATTTCACACCTAGCAGATTGGTCAATATGACAGTAAAGGAAAATAATAAATATTGGAGGGGATGTGGCAAAACTGGGACATTAATGCACTGCTGGTAGAGTTGAATTGATCCAACATTTCTGGAAGGTAATTTAGAATTATGCCCAAAGAGCTCTAAAAGAACACATTCCCTTTGATAGAGCAATACCACTACAAGATTTGTAGCCCAAAGAGATAATAATGAAAAAGTGTTTATATGAAAATATTCATAGACACCCTCTTTGTGCTGACCAAAAATTGGAAAATCAGGACGTGTTCCTTGATTGGGGAATAACTGAGTAAATTATAGTATCTGATGGTGATGGAATACTATTGCGCAATAAGGAATGATAAACTGCTTGATTTCCATAGAAGCTGGAAATACCTCCACAAACTGATGCAAAGTGAAATAAGAAGAATTAGGAGATCATTGTACGCAGAAAATGAAACACTGTGGGATGATCATATATAATATATTCTACTACTAATACCAATACAATGATCCAAGACAAACCTGAGGGACTTATGAGAAAGAATTGGGAAGATTGAATTAGACTCATCATTTCTCATGAAATTCCTTTACACTAATGTTTAGCCATTCCTAATTTGATGGACACTTATATTTTTCCAGTTTGTTTTTTTGCTACAACAAAAGTGTTCTATGAGCATAATCTGGATTCCTGTTATGGAAAAAAATAAAGCATTACATTGTGTGATCTGAATTGATAGGGAATTTCATTTCATTGTATAAAGGATACCCAGAGAAAGAAGCATCTTTTGTCAGTTCAGGTCAATACATTCTCTATAATTTATAATCTTAGAGATTGCGTAGGATACAGAGTTGTCAAGTCAAGTCAAGACAATTTTATTAAGTACCTCCTATGAGACAAGCATTGTGCTATACATAAAGTGATACGAAAAATTGAAAACATCTCCAAACAAAAATAGTCCTTACTCTCAAGGAACTCATAGTCAATAGAGGCAAAGCACAAATGACTACATGTATATATGAATGAACAAAGTCAATATATTATGTATGTGTATATGTATGGTATGGGCATGTGTACAAAGCATATGAATTATGTATAGTATGCCTGCATATACAGAGAGAAAGAGTATAAATCAGAAATAAACTTAGAAGGCACTAGTAGTTAGGGAAATTGGAAAGGTTGTCATTTACCTAATCTTTGTGCATCAGAGGCATTACATATAGCTCTCTCTATATTACATCATCCTTCCTCTTTGGTGTGTATCACATATATAATCTCTTACACAAATAATACATAATAAATAGAATGAACTATATGTGTACAGAGAAAATTCAAAATATTAAGTATCACTATGATTTCGTATGACAGGACTCTTAAATTTTGTCCAGAAATGTCCCCCAAAATGAAATAGTAAATAAAAAAAATTCATTTAAGAAAAATGATGGAACTATATAAATGGTTTAATGTTGTATATAGAGTTCACCAAGCAAATAGAAGAGCTATTTAAGAATAGTGTCAAAATAATAAAGCTCAGAATGTCATGAATCTTAACTCCCCCACTACCAATTTTTTAAAACTATGTTAACACTGAGATAAGGTCCAGGTAAGAACAATTGCTCAGAGCTGCAAGGATGATGATAATAGGCAACAAAGAAAAAGACAGAATCACTTGCTAGTGTTTGGTTGTTTTTTTTTTCTTTCTATCATACACAGAATGATATTCAAACTAGAAAAGATAAAATTAAAATGGTTATGGGGAGATAACCATAAAAATGAGTGACAATATTAAAAGAAATGATCTAGACTCAATGAGTTCAATTCATTATGCCCGAATGAACTACTTCCATGTTTCTAAAAGGTATATGATTTAATTTTATGTGATTCTGAAATGTATGCAATTGCTAAACTGCTTGCAAACATCTTGGAGAACGGAATCTAAAAATATTTCAGAAATCTGACAGATCTGTTAATCGGACAAATGAAGAAACTATGGTAGAGAAAGCTTTCCCTAAAAGTCTAATTTAGGTTTCTAGGAAGGGTTTGGAAAGGAAGGACCATATCAACAGTCCAAAGGGAAGCTCTAGAATTAGAAAGGCATTTAGAGATAATCTATACCAAAGCCTTAATTTTACAAATGAAGAAGCATAATCTGAGGGAGATTAATGGTTTTCTCCAGCATCACACAGGAAGAACAGGGATGCAAATCCAGCTTCTTTCCTCTGTACCATGTAAAAATTAAATTATATCCCTAATTATAAAAATATTATATCTTATGAGGTTTATTAAGGATCATTAGAAATCAAGGAATAAAGAAGATACAAAATAAAAACCACATGCCCAAGGCTGATTAGCCTATTTAATATCCCCATGCTTAGTTTACCACTATACTTGCTACATCATTGCAAAGGAAGAGAAGAGTGCGTGGGAGGCTTTACTGCCAGTTAAATACCAATTGTGATCTTGCCAACATGGAGACTCAGGAGGAGAGATTATAGGGAATTCTGGGAAATACCAAGGATTTCCAGGGATTGAAGTCTAGGGTTCAAAATCTCCATTTATACTACCAGAATTTGTAGTTATGTGTAGGGATTCATAAACTGAACAAGTTTTTAACCAATTCTATTTTTTCATTCAACAAATAGTGTATCTACTAAATGTAAGATGCTGAGTTAGAAGTTTAGGGAGGAACAGATATAAAAAGAACATGATACCTGCCCTCAAAAATTTAATCTCATAGGAGGGATTAGAAAATAAATAATTACATTGCAAAATAGATGTGATCATAACATATCATAGTTTGGAGCAAGACCTAAGAGTTTGGAGAAGGATTTAGTAAGACTTCATGGACGGGAAGGGTCTTGGGGCTAGTTCTTGTCAGGATTTCAACAACTGAGAATTTTAATGATGTAGAAGAGAATAATACAGACGTAGGCAATAAAGGATAGAGAAGAGAAACTGCAGAATATATTCAGGGGACAGGAAGTAGTACAGCTTACTCTGAGTAGCGTGCATATAAGGAGAGACTATTAGAGGTGGGCTGGAGTTAGATTCTGGAGGCCCTTGAATGCCAAGCCAGGGATTTATTTGATAATCAGTGGGAGGCAACTGGAGAGTTCTGAAGTGAAATCATTATAATAGTGGACATGTGTAATTTTTTTCTTTACATGACCTCTTTTGAGACTTATATCAAGCCTAAGGGGTTAGGCTGTTGGGTAGATAATGCAAGTTTCTAAAGGGGAAAGAGGGTATGACCTTGAATTTATAGATCAATGAATCCACCTTTGATAACAGGAACATTAAAAAAACACTTCTTGAAGTCCACTTCTTAGTACTGTGAAGATGGGATTAACTCTTCCCTGCCCATTTTTAGATTTAATCACCAGAAGCATATACATCCCACTTACACTTGAGAGCGGGAGATCTGTGACCCACATGTGCAAAAGTGGGTGACAAATAAGAAAACACTGACTGATCCCTGGGCAGTCCTAAGCAAAACTGCAGACTATAATTTGCCCATGTAAAAGGAGGGGAAGGCAGAGAAAGTGACGCAAAGAAGCATCTTTAAAAGGAGTTACGACTTTGTGTGAGACTAGTTCTTCATGCTTCGGAATTCTGAGTTCGAGTTGGAGGCTGGTGAAGAATCTGATTAGTGGACTTGAGACCTTGGATTTGGTGAGACTGTTCGTAAATCTCTCCTTTTGAACTCCCACAAGTGAAAAAGGCTGATTCCTTTCCTGATTTTCTGAAGGGACCAGCCTCAGGAGAGACTTCCCCTCTTGAGAGAGGCTTCAGGACTAAAGCCCTTGCTTTATTCATTCCCAGGCCCTTGGCTCAAGGCTGAGGCCCCTCCTGCTGAGGACTAATTAGCCCTGCTTGGATTGAGCCAGGGGCCAGAGCAAAATACTTAGTGTGTTAGGATAGATTTCTTGCCCTATCCTCTCTGATTTTCATTCTTTCTCCTTTTGTAAATAAACTATATAAGAAATCATTTGGAATTGAGTAATAATTCTTGGTGATCATAATGGTTTATTCCAACCATTTAATTTTAGCCCTTTAGAGTCCAACTCTTACAGTATTTAAGTAGAGACTTCATAAAAAATAAATCATGTCAATTTAACATCCTACTCTGACAGGGTTACTATCCTATGTGACTAAATGAATGTCATAGATTTCATTTACATACAAAATTCAGCAAAATGTTTCGTATTGTTTATAAAATTAGGAGATGTGATCTATAGAACAGTATTGCAAAAGATTCAGAAAAAGGTGAATGAATCATCTCAAACAATAATTTTTTTGGAAAATTTTATTTAGTCAATTTAGAACATTATTCCTTGGTTACAAGAATCATATTCTTTCTCTCCCTCCCCCCCACCCCCACTCATTCCCATAGCCAATGCGCAATTCCACTGGATTTTACATGTGTCCATGATCAGAACCTATCTCCGTGTTATTGATGTCAAAAATAATTTTTAATGACTCAAGTCACCTGGGAAGGAGTTCTCTAGTACAATGCACAAGACGTGTTCTTTGGCCATCTGCTGCTCAAAACTTAAATACAAGACTTGGAAGAAATCATCCCACATGTGTATCAAATGGATAGGTAGCACAAAGTTGAGGATAATTAATTTAGATGTTGGATAATAAAAGAACCAGCTATTTCTATAGGCTAGAATGAAAGGTGGAACCCAATGTGAAATTTAATGGAGACAAATGTAAACTATACTTAGGAACAAAAATCAAACTGGGCAAATTCAAGATAGAAACTGATAGTGATAAAGGTAGTCAGATGGTTTTAGTGGACTAAAAATTCAGCGAGTCAGTGTTGAAGCATAGCAATCAAAAAGGTTAATGAATTTGTAACAAAGGCTGGTAAGGAAGTAGTAATCTTCGATAAACATTGTGAATTTGTATTTGCATATTGAATCCACATAAATATATTTGCAGACAATTTTGTGACTTTTGCCTTAAATAATAGATGATAGCCTGTATTAGGCTCAGAAATATTGATTTCCTATATGGCACTGGGTAAACAAGTGAAATGAAAATGTTTATCCCTCCCTAATTCCCTAAGGACTAAAGAACTTAACATTAAATAATTAAGATTAAAGAAATTAATATGTTCAAATACACCTCAGTCAATTTTCTAAGATGAAAAAGATTCCAAACTTTCAAGGATTCAAAATACAAACCATTCTTTTAAATGGTGGAAGGTAAGGGAGAAGGGGGTATACTATAGATCTGTCATAAGGTACGGAATGAAATCCCATTTAAAAAGAGGATAGGGGTCTGTTTCCAGAAAAACATGGCCGAAAGTAATAGAAGTGCCTTGCTGCATTCACTAACATTCTAAAACTGATTGGAGTCAACTTGCCTGAGACTGATTGCAGTCTTTGCCTGGGGTTGTAGTTCTTGCTGCTGGAGAGGGTGAGGTTGGTGGACCACTGAAATACAGAAATTCCAATTAAGGCTAAAATCTTGTGGGGTATACACTAAGTCCAAAACTAATATGATGAGTCCCCACAACCGTAGGGACACTAATATATCTAAAGAGGAACAGATTGTCTCAGGCAAGGAAAATTTAGTCAGCAAAAGCTACTGCATTGAACAATATTGAAATCAGACCCACAAGAGGCCACTAGACTTATAGCTTCGGTAACATAAGAAAATAAAATCACAAAAAAGGCAATGACCAAGAAACATGAGTTCTTTGATTTTCTCTTGTTTCATGTTAACTCCTATGAGGGTGAGAAGGACAAGGACAATGATACAACAACCCAAGCCTTGCTCCCTGTCCATGGTTTGTCATTTTTTTTAAGTTCATTTTTCCTTTTCTTTTCAACTACATGTAGAAATTTTTTTAACAATCATTGCCTGACCTTTAGCAATCTAAATTTTCCTCCTCCTTCCTTTCTCACAACCTTTGGCAGCAAACAATCTGATATAGATTATTCCAGTGCTACCATGCAGTACAAATTTCCTTATTCTTCATGTCATGAAAGAAGACAAAATAGCACACATGTAAGAAAAAACTTATGAAGGAAATAAGGCAAGAAATGGAATGATTTAATCTGCATTCATACTTTGACAGTTCCCTCTATGGTTACAGATAACATTTTTCATCATGAGTTTCTTGGGATAGTCTTGGTTCCTTGCATTGCTGATAATAATTTAGTCCTTTACAGCTGATCATCATACAATATTTCTGTTACTGGATATACAATGTTTCCCCTGGTTCTTCTCACTTCATTTATCATCAGTTCATGCAAGTCTTTCCCAGTTTTTCTGAAATCATTTCAGTCATAATTTCTTATGGGGCAATATTATTTCATTACAACCATATACCTTTTCTTCAGCCATTTCCCAACTTGTGTATATCTCTACAATTTATTTTCGCTCCCACAAAGAGTTGCTATGAATATTTTGTACGTATAGGTCCTTTACCCTTCTCTATGATCTTTTGGCAGGATAACCTATTACTAGTTAATGGTCTGGACAGTGTTATAGACTTTAGGGCATAGATCCAAATTCCTCTCCAGCATGGCTATATCAATTCACAGTTCCACTGACAGTGTATTACTCTTCCAATTGTCCCACATCCTCTCCAGCATTTATCATTTTCTTTTTTTTTTCTGAGTAGCCTATCCAATAGATTGGTTGATAAATGTGATTTGGTGGTGCCCACTCCATTTCCCCTAGGTACATTGAAGATATTCAAAAATTGAGCACACCCTCTATTAAGAAATAGTTGAGGGCAATTCTTGGAGCAACAGGGTTTTGTAGGTAATGGATCCCCTGCTATGGAGAAATCACCAAGACTCTTGTAGCTCTGCCAATAAATTCAGTCCTTGAACCACTTAAATTAGAGACAGAAAACCTGTCAGCTCTTTCAAAATTAAAAAATGGCTATCCTATCTTCCCCTGCTCTAAACATCCTAGGATACAACAAGCCATTTTCTTGTATGTACACAAACAGAGAAGGGTAGTTTCATGTGTTTTAACTCAACCCTTGGGACCTGTTCAGCATTCAGTTGCTTATTATTTGACCCAGCTGGACCCAGTAGTTTCCAGAGCACTATCATGTCTTAGAGGCATAGCTTCCACAGCTTAATTGGTAACTAAATCTGCTGATTTAGTCTTGAGATGCCCATTAATCATAATGTGCCCACATGAAGTCAAAGCATTGTTGCTAAGACATAGAACACAGGCATTTTCTGGTCAGAGACTTGCTAGATACAAGATAACTTTATTAGGTAATGACAATATTACCTTAAGATGCGGTTCAGTTCTAAATCCTGCAGCCTTTCTTCCTGATTTACCAGTCTCAGGAGAACTATTGCACAGTTGTGAATCTTTAGTGTCCATGGATGAAAAGCCTCAGGATAATCTACTGGACACCCCTTTATATAATCCAGATTTAGTCTTATCCACTGATGATACACTGGAGTTGCTATAATCACAGAACTTGTCACTCTGTGGTCAGCTTCACTGCCCTCAAATATAAGTGCTCAAGATACACAATTGATAGCTCTGAAGCATGCCTGTTTAATTGCCAAAGAGAAGAAAGAAATAATTTATATGGACCCTAGATAGGTCTATAGAATATGTCATATGGCTTCAAAGGGGATTTTTAACATTAGCTGTAAATGTATAGCAAATGCAGAAATTATTAATCAAGTTCTTTCTGCTCTTTAGCTCCCTGAAGCCCTAGCTGTAGTTCATTGCCCTGCCCATACATGTGGCACTTACCCTGTCTCTGGGGAAATGACCAGACAAATGCTGCTGCATAGCTAGTGACCTTAGAAGGGCCTGAGTTAATTTTAACATTAGTAACTATGGATGATGTAAATTTATCCCTTTCTTAATGAAAAGGAAGTGGAAAAATGGAAGCAAAATTTTAAGGCTAAACAGATAAATGGAGTATGGTTGTCATCTGAAGGAAAACCCCTGATCCCTAGAAGTTTTTTATCAGCAAATTTGCAAACCCATACATAAAAATGTTCACTTTGGTACCCAGGGCATTGTGGATTCTATTAAGACAATATGGATGGCCCCTGGCATAACTACCATAGCCTCTAAAGTGTGTACAGCCTTCCCTACCTACCAAGCATCCAATCAGCACTCCTTTCATGGCAAAGGTTTTGGTGGGCTTCCTCTGGATTATCCACTTTTTGAACACCTGAAAATTGATTAGTATCACTATGCCAAAGGCTGGACAGTATAAATTTTGTCTAGTCATAGTGGATCAAATGGCCAGATGGCTGGAAGCATTGCTACCACCCAGGCCACAGTGGCTTTTGTTGCCAAGGTGCTCTTAAAAGAGATTATTCCTCACTTTCACCTGCCTACATGTATTTATTGAGACAGAGGAACTCATTTCACTGATTCAATTTTATTTCAGAAATGTTCTTGTTTGGGGATAGTTCCCAAATTCCATGTGCCATACCATCCCCAGAGCTCAGGTCAAATTGAGAGAATAAATAACGATCTCAAAACTATGACTGGCTAGTTGGGCACAGAGACTCATTTAAAATGGCCTGAAATTCTACCTCTGGCCCTATTTTATTGTAGAAGCATGCCCAAAGGAGTTCTACACATCTCATCATTTGAGATGCTTTTGCATCCCCCTATGCAGGCTAAGCCTTTCTCTCCTGCCTACACATCATTATTAGGGGGAGATAGTTCTATTGCCTCTTATATACAGGATTTACAAATCAAATTGGAAGAACTCTATGAACCCAGAGCTGCCATGTCCTATAGATTTCTCGGTTCATGACCTACACCCAGGATACAAGGTATATATATATATATATATATATATATATATATATATATATACACCTCAGTTGCCACTGAGGCAACCCAGCCTCTCTGGGAAGGTCCATTTCAAGTCCTGTTAACCACTCCAACAGTGATCAAAATTGGAGAAAAGGACTCTTGGATTCATTGCTCTCATATAAAGAGAGTACCTTCTACTGGCACTGAGTGACTATATCCTGTCACACTCATTGTATTTGCTAATTGTTTATTTTAAGATTGAATTTTGTTTGTTAAGTTCGCAAATTGATCTAATCTAATATATTCTGTTATACTGTATCACTTTAAGTTACTGTGTTTTGGCTATTAGCTATATGTTCTGTTACACTGTTTTTATTTGCACAGTCCTACCGCATTGTGGGTGATCCTCAGCAAGCTCGGTTGCCCAGCAAAATTCGTCAAACTGATCCAGCTCTTTCATGTTGACATGACAGGGGAAGTCCTATCTGGTGGAGAGACTTCCGACCACTTCAACATCTCCAATGGCGTGAAACAAGGCTGTGTCCTCGCTCCGGTACTATTCAACCTATTTTTCACCCAAGTATTACGACATGCTGTGATGGATCTAGACCTAGGCATTTACATCAAATACCGACTGGATGGCTCACTATTCGACCTTCACAGCCTGACCGCAAAAACAAAGACAACAGAGAGACTCATCCTGGAAGCTCTCTTCGCAGATCACTGTGCTCTCATGGCCCACCAAGAAAATCATCTCCAAACCACTGTGGACAGGTTCTCTACAACAACAAAATTGTTTGGCCTGTCTATCATCCTCAGCAAAACAGAGGTGCTGTTCCAACCTGCACCAGGGAGGCCAACTAACTAGCCATGCATTACAATCGACAGCACGCAGCTTTCTAATGTCAACACTTTCAAATACCTGGGCAGCACCATCGCCAACGATGGGTCCCTAGACCATGAGATCAATGCCAGGATCCAAAAGGCCAGCCAAGCACTCGGGCGGTTGAGCTCTAAAGTCCTCCAACACAGCGGTGTAAGCACTGCCACGAAGCTCAAAGTGTACAACACAGTGGTCCTCAGCTTGCTCCTGTACAGTTGCGAGACATGGACATTGTACCGGAAGCACATGAAACAGCTGGAGCAATTCCACCAATGCTCCCTCCGGTCAATCATGAGGATCTGATGGCAGGACCGAATCACCAACCAGGAAGTCCTCGGCAGAGCCAACTCCACCAGCATCGAAGTCCTGGTCCTCAAAACCCAGCTAAGATGGTCTGGACATGTCATCCGCATGGACCCACAGCGAATACCAAGACAGGTATTCTACGGTGAACGGTCAGCTGGACTCAGGAAACAAGGCCGGCCAAAGAAAAGATTCAAGGATCAGCTAACGTCCAACTTGAAGTGGGCTGGCATGACACCAAAGCCACTAGAACTCGCTGCCTCTGTAGGAAGCAGCTGGAATACCCACATTAACCATGCCGCCACCACCTTTGAAGATGAACAACGTCGATGTCTTGCCGCTGCGCATGAACGCTGACACCAGACTACAACCGCACCTCCTGTAACAACTGGCGTTCCATGCCCCATGTGCCACAAACTCTGCGCCTCAGCCTTTGGACTTCCAAGCAACGTGAGAGTACATCAATAGATGATAATGCACAAAGACTATAGTCATTCTTGGCTTCTGAGAGATTACTATTATTCCTACTACCTTTATTTGTACTGCCCTATACCTGGACTAGAGACAAGCTGTTTTCTTAGTGAAAATCATTTGTACTCACACCTTAGAACATGGACAAGTTAAAAAAGGAAATATATCTCATTTTTGGGTGAGAAACCATTGTATTGCACCTCCACTTGGCAAAAACAGTGTGCCATTGATTATGAACTATATAGTTTTGATTTTTTTTAAAAAAATGTTTATTATTGTTTTTCTCTGTGCAATAGGATACTAGTATTTTCTTTTTCTTTCATTTTTTGTACATGAAGTACATGCATTAATTTTTTTTAAATTTTGCACTAATATAAGTATACAATGTCCATTAGCCCTAATATTAATGCATACCCAAAAGCTTTAGACTATGGAAATCTGCCATTGATTGTTAAATAATATGGGACATTGATTAATTATTGTGTATGATTCCATTAGAAAGGATCACAAAAGAGCCAGTATATGGTGCCTAGAAGCACAAGGTCACAAAGACCAACCAATCCCAGTGGGAGTGATGAGATTATGTGCCAAGACAGGGAACTTGAAATCATTTGGGGGTTTGAGAAAGTGGCTGTTTGACAGTTTAAGATGAAGGATTCTCTCATCCCAGATCCAGACTTCTACCAATGTATAAATGAAGATTTTGAACCCTAGACTTCATTCCCCAGATGTCCTTGGTATTTCCCAGAATTCTCTATAATCTCTCCTGAGACTCCACATTGGTGAGATCACATTAATGGTATTTAACTGTCAGTAATGCCTCCCATTCTCTGTTCCTTGCAAAATGATGCAAGTATAGTGATTTCAAATGGGCTAATCAGCCATGGGCACATGGTTTTTATTTTATATCCTCTTTATTCCTTGATTTCTAATGATCTTTAATAACCCTCATAAATATGATATTTTTTATTATTAGAAATATAATTTAGTTTTTACACCAAGCACCTCAGTTTGGCTGCCATTTTGGCTCCTCTATCCCTAAAAGCAATGGTAAAATCAGACCAGAGAATGATATTTCCTTTCTGCTTCAAAATTCAGTCCTTTTTCTTTCTCCTTAATAATGTTGCAATTTTCTATAGTCCTGGCTGCTGATTTGTTAAGTGCATATTGTTGCAGTGGTCCTAAAGGCTTGTAGGACATAAATTACTTTATTGTGCCCTTGTTCTAGGATCTACTATGGGCTTATTCTTGCTTACTCATAATTATTATATACTATTTAATTTTTTTCCTTTTCCTTTATTTGAGTTTTTTATATTTTTTACTTCCTTTTAACAATTGATTCTCATACCTCATAAGTCAGCTATGTATCCCAGGGTGATCCATGTGTTTGTCAACACTCTCCTGAAGGGGGATTGTATAATTGTCATAAAATTCTTGATTTATAAATTTTTTTCTTGTTTCAGAGTAATTTTATGATAAGAAACTTGCTATATCCTCGAATAAACAAAGTGAACTGTTTGCAGAAGGCACCATGAAGATGCCTGCAGAAACCTCATATTGCTCTAAAAGATCCAGAGTGAACATTTGGATGTAGTGAAATTGAACTGTGGGGGGGGTTGTAAAGAATGTAAACTCTTATGCTAAAGGGGACTGCCCCCTAATTGGCTTTTTGTCAATGTGCCTAGCAATCATTGGTTTTGTTCTTTTTCTCTTTTATTTCCCTCTTATTTCCAAATTATTATAATTTCTCCTTATAAAGTGCAATATTATGTGTACCTCTAGTTGAATATCTTTAGAGTTATAATTTGGTTATGTTTACTGACTTCATGGGGAAATTAGGCATAGTAAAACTGGGAGATTTCTACATGCTCATTTCCCATGGGAATCACAGGAGGGATAGTGTAATTACCATTTGAATCCTTGTGGAAAGGAAAACTGAAGCAAGTTTTGGACTTTCTGCCACTCAGGTGGAACAAGCAGCAGTTGGAATGTTAGAGAGAAGATATTGACAAGACTGACAGTTAGTGAGGGGAGGGAACTTGGAGAGTGTCAGTTGGTCTAGAAGGACACTCTTTCCTGGCCCTCAGACTAGAAGGAACCTCGTTCCCTGTCTTGGGATAGAAGTTTCTCTATTCCTGGACTTTTCCCAAATGTGTGCTCTACTTGAATTCCTGTGATCATGTCATTGAACAAAAGGATTTAGGGGGATCAGTTTGAACTGTAAGGCCTGTCTTTAGGGGCATCAACACAAAGAGACAGGATCAACTAGATCTGAAAGTCAGAACCTTTTCTTCCTCTTGCTGTCTACTGCTAAGACTTTGAACTTAAGAAGACTAGCACAGATTAGCATAGACAAGAATAAAAGAAACCCTCCACTAGCCTGTGACGCCTGGCCTCAGCTCAAAAGCTAAGAGAGACTCAAACTCAATCTAGGGAAATCCTGATTCCCTCTTCCCTGACACCTCCCAATCGAAACTTGTTATTAAATTCATCTTGAGTTAAATAACCCATAGTCAGATAAGAGGACTATCATTCCAGGGGGATATAGAGGGAGCTGAACCTAAGGACAGTCATTCAACCATAAATGGCCCTTATCAGACCTTTGCTTGGAGATCTTGGTCCAAGGGGGAGACTTGTCCTTTGGGGGGAGGGGGTCCATGCTTACCTGCTCTGGAGTATCTTCCACAATCTTCCATAATCAATAGATAGCACTCAGGCTATCTTAGTTGGCCCATTTCTTGGGGACCCCATTTTTCAAAGATAGCCTCTCAGCAGGGAGTATCTTCATCCTTTTACTTCACTGGCAGCCATACTCCATCTATCCCTTCATCTCCTCCACTCCCTGTTACAAAACCTTCCTTATGCCCTGTACCTCTTCAATATCCCAAGAATCCCTTTAATTATTACACCCTAGAACTACAATTCCCAGCACCCAACTTTCTTCCTCATGTTATGTGCTGACATTGGCAGGATATAAGTTTTGTGTAGCTCCACCTCTCCTCCTCTTCCTGTCATTGGGTTTGGTGGAGGTGGCATGAAGTGAGAATCAGGACAGATTTTGCTCATATGGTTTTAATTTTGTTAGATAATTGGTTTTGTTTTTACTTCTATTTCCTTTTTATTCCTCCTACTTCAATGGTTATTAATAAACTTTATAAAATATAATTCTTGGAGTGTTGGATATTAATTTAATTCCTAAAATATTTTGTTACTCTTGTATTGGTTTAGAATCTTGAACCCTAGAGACTACATTTCCCACAATCCCTTTTTCCTTTTCCTGTTTGTGTGTTTCCTTTTGAGTTTCTTTTTCTGCCCACATGGTCTCTGGTTCCATGGCAGGAGAGGGAAGACTGGCTAATGGTTTTTGCTAGCCTTACTTCCTTATACTTCAAGATAAATATTTAATAAATATTATTAAATATAATACTTGGAGTACTGGATACTAATTTTAATCTTACCCGCTACATTGTTTTCTATTGTATTTTAGTACATTGTAATATACTATTGTATTATGAGAAGCATTGTTAAAGTGAATAGAGAGCTGGTGTCAGAGGCAGAAAAAAAGTGAGCTCAATTCTGAACATACTAGCTGTGTGACCCTGAACATGTTCTTTAACTTCTTGATGTTTTAGGCCATGTTCTGATATTATATATTGTTAATAAGGTAGAAAACTACTTTGTTTGAATGAGTTCCCCACTGCAATAAAATCCTAGGTCCAGTCTCTATCATTCTTTCTAAACGATCTTATGGTTATACATTTGATTATATTACATAATATAGTACTATACCATCCTATGATGAATTGCTTTGCTATTTTGCATGTTTAATCTTTTGCTGACAACACTTGAAAATGAAAAGATGCATCAGAAGAGTTAAATTCAAGTGATATCACATAGTCAAAAATAGTGGATTCTGAGTCGGAAGATCTTGGTTCTAGAGCTGTGTCTGCCACTAAGAGGTTGTCCTACCCTGAACAAATCAGTTCCCTCTGTGCCTGGATTGTGTTCTTTCTAGTTCTTCTACTTACTGATTACATAGCCAGTATGGCCATCAGAATATCTGCACCGTACCGTAGTATTGTGAAAAATACTAAAGTTGTTGAAGCTTCCTAGCTTCATGTGCACCAGAAACTGCAGCTACTACAGTGATTATAAAATTGTCCTTTCTGTTGGGTCTATAATGAAAATACATGCTGAGGAATTAACACGGTGAACTGACCGTTGAATGTTAATCTATCTAATGTATATAATAAAAGCAACAAATGGTGGTTTATTTGAAAGCACACAGAAATATACCCCAAATATATTTTCTGTAGAGTATTTTATACTTTAAAGAAATCCATAATAAATGTAAATAACTAACTCCTTAGAAGGGATTGTCAAAAATATATAAAATGCATGAGAGATTGGGAAAGTGAAAACAGTAGTCATAGAACTCAAATACCAAAGGGAAAGGCCAATCTATTGACTTTTCCTGAAAGGAAAAATATAAAGAGACTAGAAGCCCAAGTAGTTAGTGCATTAGAGATTTTTATAGTGTTATGTGACCTATTAGAAAAAAACGTCTCCACCTTTGTGAACATTGGATTGCTCTCTGTACTCATTCCTTTGTCAGATCTACTTAAATGGCTCAAGTGATGGGGCTTTTCCCTGTTTCCCATAGGAAACAATAGACCCAACTGAGCTATTTCTTCTCAGATATTCACTCAAAAATTTCCTTCACTCAATTTCATCCCATTACTACTAGTTATTTTCTCTTTACTCATTGAAAAATAATTCTTTTTCCTTTCTTTAGGCCCTTAAATTGTCTCTGAGTACTCATATTTATTTCTAGACATTTGAACAATTTCTGTAGTCACGGAGCATCTCTTAGTCTGTGTATATTAGTCAATCCATTTTCTTTTTTATTGTTTTGCCATTTAAGTTTCAATACTGAGCAGTCAAAATTTTCATCCTATACTGTGGGATGTCTTAGGAAAGTAATATCAAACTTTTGGCTACCTAAACCTATCCCGTAGTGATCACTCTTATTTTTCCTGTCATGTGGAAGATGTTTGCTATTTGAAATTAATGACTTGTATTTTCCTATATTCCTTTTGGTTTTTTATTATGTACTTCATATATGTTTATTTTATTGTCTTCAGCTAGACTATAACCCTCACAATGAAATGAACCATATTCAGATTTGTAACGTTTCATGCTTTTTTTTCTCTTGAGATGATGCTAATTTGTTCAGCTGCCTTTGATTGACAACTATTAATTTCCTTTCTTTTTAAATTTTTTCCCCTAAACCCTTACTTTCCTTCTTAGAATCAACACTACATATTGTTTCAAAGGCAGAAGAGGGGTAAGGGCTAAGCAATGGGGGTTAAGTGACTTGCCCAGGGTCAAACAGCTGGGAAGTGCCTGACGCCAGATTTTAATCTAGGACCTCCTATCTCTAAGTCTGGCTCTGAATCCACTGAACCACCCAGCTGCTCCACTAGTTCAAAAACAAAAGTGAAAAATAAATTGTTTGCAGCTGATCTACATGATAGATTTTTTTTTCCCAGTTGAATCCATACACTAGGCCAGTGATGGAAAACCAGTGGGGGTGCAAAAGATAGCACAGAGAGTGCTCTCTGTGGGCAATTGGGTGCCCTCTCCCCACCCCCAACCCCAGAGTTCATTACTAGAAAGGCAGAGGAACTGAGGCAGAGCTGCTCCCCTCCCCCCTCCCCCTGCCTGTAATATTTTTATGCCCTAGTATATCATCCATCTTTGTATATGTACCATGTATATGTGCCATTCTGGGAAGAAGGCATATTCCTTTTTTATCTCTCTTCAATTTTCTCCAGAAATCTATTAACTCTAAATTTTCTGACATTTTATTCACTTCACTTACTTCTTTCTCATTTATTTTTGGTTCAATTAGTTCTGAAAGGGGAAAGTTGATATCCCCCACTAGTACGGTCTTACTATCTATTTCATCCTTAAGCTCCTCTAATTTCTCCTTTTGAAATCTTGGTGCTACACCATTTGATGTATAAATGATATTAATATTACTTCATTGTTTGTGGTACCTTTTAGCAAAACATAATTTTCTTCCTTATCTCATGTAATCAGATCAATTTCTACTTTGGCTTTGTCTGGTATCGTGATTGCTACTCCTGCTTTTTTTACTTTAGATGATGCATAATATATTCTGCTTTAGCCTTTTACCTTGAATCTGTGCGTGTCACCCTGCCTCAAATGTGTTTCTTATAAACAACATATAGTAGGATTCTGGTTTTTAATCCAATCTTCTATCTGCTTCCATTTAATGAGTGAGTTCATGACATTCATATTCAGCGTTATGATTATTATCTGTGTAGTTGCCTTCATCCTATTATCTCCTTTAGATCCTGCTCTATTTCCTTTCTCTCTGCCCCCCTCCAGCATTTTGTTTTTTGTCACTCACCTCCACTTCCTCCTCTCTCCAATTACCTCCCCTTCCCTTGTCTTCTTCCCCTTTTACTTCTCTGTAGAGTAAGATAGAATTCTATACCCCACTGAGTATACTTGTTTTTTTTCTTTGAACCTATTAAAATGGGAGTAAAATTTAAGCATGTCCCATCACCACCCTAATCCTCCCCTTCTATGATGATTTTTCATACCTCTTTATGTTATATAATTTACCTCATTCTATCTCTTCCTTCCCTTTTCTCTCAGTGAAACCTTCCCTTTCAGCCTTTGATTGATTTTTTATGTATCATTCCTATGCATACATATCATACCATATGTTCATCTCATTCCATATGATCACACTTACATACACATTGTATCATCATATTCATCACATCATCATAATCACCTAACTTCCCCAGTCTCTTTCTGAGTAAATTCCTACTATCATCTCTACTACTAAGAAAAATTTTTGAGAATTACAGACATCTTCTTACCATGTACACATATGAAGATTATTACCTTAATGAGTCCTTAAATTTTTTCTTTCTTGTTTACCTTTCTGGGCTTTTTTTTGTGTTGCATGTTTGAATTTCAATTTTTTTTGTTGTTTAGGTCTGGCTTATTCCTCAGGAATTCTTGAAAATCTTCAATTTCATTGAATGTCCATTTTTCCCCTGAAAGAATATATTCAGTTTTGACGGATACTTGACTCTGGGTTGTAAACCCAAATCTTTTGCCTTTGTGAATATCATATTCCTTGGCTTTCAATTCTTTAATGTAGAAGCTACTAGATCCTGTGTGATCCTGATTGTAGCTCCCTGATATTTGAATGGTTTTTTTCTGGCTGCTTGACATATTTTCTCCTTGACTTGTTGGCTCTTGAATTTATCTATTTACATTCCTGGAAGTTTTCATTTGAGGATTTCTTTCTGGAGGTGATCTGTGATTCTTTCAATTTCAATTTTATTTTCTTGTTGAAGGATATCTGGGCAATTATCTTTGATAATTCCTTTTAATATGATGTCCAGGGTATTTTATTGATCATGGCTTTCTGGTAGTCCAACAATTCTCAAATTTTCTCTCTTAGATCTATTTTCTAGGTCAGTTATTTTTTCAATAAGATATTCCATGTTTAACTGTTTTTTTCATTCCTGGACCAATAAAGACCTTCTTGAAAAATAAATAATCATTAGCTAATTTGGTTTTTAAAAAGGGCATGCTTTCTAGTGAGAAGTCCTAATACCCCAGACACACACCATCACAATTACATTTCTAAATTTTAGATTTAAGGTTTTTAGATTCAAGATTGTTTTGATGCATTAGTAGGATTATTATTAAATAAACTGATTCTAAGACCCTAAAAATAGCAATTAATCCTAGAGCAATTCACAGACTTCATTATATGTATATAAATACAAGTAACTTATAAGTAACCTTGATTAAAGTATGATTGTTAATTTGGGATGAGTGGTTCTATTACCTCAATACCCTCACAGTCTCATATTCAAATTTTTTGGGACTTTTAATCATGTGAAAGTTGAAGTTTCTCTTTTCAACTTTTTCCCTTCCTTAGAAAGAGCCAAGTTCAGATCCAGTTTAAGACATTAACTATATGACCTTGGGCAAATTATTTAACTTCTGGCTTCCTGGTTTTCCTCATTATAGAATTCAGATAATTCAGATAATAATAGATTCAGATAATAATAGAATTCAGATAATATTAGCCCCCATCTCTGTTTTTGTGAAGATTAAATGAGAGAATTTGTAAAATACTTAGACTTTGGACTTAGGAGGTACTCATATTTTTCTTTCCCTCTTTCCTTCCTTTCTTCCTTTTATCCTTGCTCCCTTCTTCACTTTAATTTGTCATAAACTCAGAAGAGTTAAACTTCCCAAATGAATCAATTAATCATAGATGTAAATAAGGGATGAACAAGTTTTAATCAACTTTTAGAAGAAATATTCATCGATCACTAGATAAAAAATATAACCCTGTCTCCAAAAAATAATCTTTTGATTTCCTGAAAAAAAAAGTCTCTCTTTTGACTTATGTATAACTTAGCAAGTTGGTTTGAATCAGAATTCCAGGAACTGGCAAGTTGAGGGGTGAAAGACCGTCTGGTACAAGAAGACAGCAGTCTTGTGTATTTCAAAAATTCAGATCTTAGATTCTCATTGTAATTTTGGGGACTCCTTAGATGGACAATGAGAATTGGAGAATTTTAGATTTTATTCCACCCTGCTTAGTCTTTAGGAATGTATACATCCTCACTTAAGGATTAAGTATGGGGGAGGAAGCTATATGACCCATGTGTGCTAGCAAGTGACAAATCAGAAACAACTGACTGAGCCCCTGGGCTGTCCAAAGCCAAGTTTAAGCCACCTTTGGTTCATGTAAGACACAGGAAGTGACATAAAGAACTACCTTTATATTTCATGTTACTTCCTGTGAGTGGGAGAGGGCAGTGGAACTTGACCATGGAAGAGCTCAAGGATGAGACCTCAGACTGCTTCCCTTAGACTGTCATATGGTGAGTGCAAGGCTGACTCCCCTTTCCTTGGATTTTTTGGAGGCACAAGCATCTGGAGAGGCTCATCTCTTGGGACTCCTTTTCCCTTGGTTTCCTAGAGGCACCTTGGAGGAGGCCTCGTGACTGAAAGTCATGCTAGATTTAATCCTCTGTTCTCCCTCCACACACACCTTGGCTGGGGCCTCTGAAACTCCTGCCTGGCATCTCTTTTTCCTCTTTCTTTCTTTCTTTCTCCCTTAATATCTTCACTCTGTTGTAAATAAGCCACCATAACATTCCATTCTGACTTGAGTATTTCATTGGGATTTAGAATGTAAATCCCTGGTGACCAAATAAAAATATATATATATTCAATCCAACCATAAGTTTTACCCCTAATCGTTGATGGCAGTGAGCCAAGGGCTGATGAAATGGCTTCCCTCACTACCCCCTCTAGGAGTCCTGACTACTTAAGGGAGACACAGTGGAGATCTCCCCGAGGTGAAGGACTGCCCCTTGATAGCTGTGCCAGCCCTCAAAGGCGTCAGGGAGTTCTTCTCTACAAGGAGAGGTATGTGGAACCCCAATCCAGATATGTGCTACTTTGGGGCATTCACAAGTCTCCCCTTAGTGTCTTCCTGAAAGCTGGCAGCAAGAAGGAATCTGCCAATGAGCTTATTCACTTGGTGTAAATAATAAGATTGAATTCGCTATGTGACAGCTCAATGTGATTTAATTGTGAATTGGGGTAGAGGAGAAGTAGGTAGAGGTTAGGGGGTTGTGGGTCACTCTAATTTCTGAAATCCCTTTTCAAAGGTCCATCCTCTGAGCATGCGGAATTTGCCACTTCTTAAAGTTCACTTTCCCTTCCCCGAATCTATCCTAAATGTATATCTCTAAATAATCTAATTATAGCATTAAAAAGCCTTCTTGGAAGATAGGGGAGAGGTGGGAAGGGGGGAGAGATGGAAAGAGGGAGAGAACACGGCTCAGTGATTTGAGTCCAGTATCTCAATAGTTCATGAAATGACAGTCTTCAGAGTAACTCAGTTTTGAAGCAGGCTCCAGTGATGTGAAGATTTCTGTCTACAACAGAAATCTCCAAAGGTGTCTTGAAATGGCCCAGAGAAACAGCTCCTCCTTCCATTCCCTTCTGTGTCTCTGAACTCAAGACCCCCCCCCTCCTCAGGAGAATTTCCCAGAAGTCCTTGGCCAGTTTCCAACTGTTGTTCTTGCCTCATGCCCCTGTAGATCTCATAACATTCCATTCACTCCCAACGTTTCTCTTTCCTACTCCTCATCATTATATCATAAACTACTGGTAGTAGTTTTACTTGAAGGAAAACAACGGGAGATGTCTAATGGCACTGTCTGCGTTGTGAACTAAAATGCACACTTAAAAAAAAGAAAACTTCAGGATTCTACAAAATCCATGAAATTGCTATACCTCAGAACAGTTCTTGAAGGCAGGAGAATGGCGCAGGGCTTCCAGTAACTCGGATCGGGACGTATATCCTTTGTCTATGAGTACCCTCTAGGTTTGAGTCCACTTTCCCCAGGGACCTGGTATATATAAAGGGTAGTACCTCCCTGATTAGACAGATGTTTCTGTAACAGTTGTCCTTATTATATATATATATATATATATATACATACACACACACACACACATATATCCTTAATAAATACCCATTCTAACAACAAATTAACTCTTTCCAATCATCAATGGGAAGCACATTTGATGAAAGCTTTTGAATATACGAGACTCCAAAGATGTAGTGTTACCTCTGGAATCAAAAAGTGAAAAGTAACCAGGAGCCCTCAGGGGATCTAAACCACCTTTACATGTACAAAGGGAGGGAATGAAGCTGGGATGGTGATGGAAATATGGTGCCTTGTATACCTTCACTCATTTTGAAAGCTGTGAAATCCCAAATTCATGAATCACTGAAGAATTCAAAGAAAATTGAGCTAAACCCAACTCACACATCAAAGTATCACTATTACCTACTTTCTTGAAGACCTCTGGGCGGAAGAACCTATTACCTCTTTGAGAAAACTAATTTTATTCCTGGATAGTTCGAATTGTTACAAACTTTGACTCTTCCATCCACTATTGAGGTCAAATGGATTAAAATTAATCCTTCTTCCACATCCAACACCTTTAAAAACTTGAAAATAGGTATTCATTTTCTTGTGTCTTTCCTTTTCCATATTAAATATCTCCAGTTTCTTCAAATGATTTTCATAAGTTCTGGTTGGTGGCCTTCTTTTGAATATTTTCTAGTTTAAAAATGCCTTCCTTAAACTGAAAGAGTTGCTAATTCCATATTGTCTCTGCTATTGTTAAGTAAATCATTTCCCAAGGAATTAAAGGTATGAATACAGTTGTAATGGACATCATAATTCAGAGTAAACAATGTATAAGAAAAAGGATGAAAAGATTGATTTCTTACAAATCTAAAGTGTACTTTAGGGGTAGTTGTGTGGCTGAATCACAAAAGAGTTGAAACCATCCCCTGAAGCTATGTCCTAAAGAGCAAAGTCTCTTCTCTGGGAGTGAGGCTGTATAGCAGCAGCTGGTGGCAGAGAATATACAAAGAGAATCACAGCAGAGATGATGGCAGATGTCAGCAGCATGCAGTTACCAGCAGAGTGAAGAACACTAGCCCACCTATGGACACCACCAGTTTTTTAGCAAAGCATTATATAACTCAGTGATTCTCCAGACCAGTAGATGGCAAGGGCAGCGTAATGACATCTCCAGAGCAGCAGATGACATCAGTGACTCCCTAGGAGAACTGAAATCTGAAAAAAAAAAATGGTTGTACAAAGACGTTGGCACACAAGCCTGATTTTATATGATCCCTCTTGTGACAAGATTAAGGAATCTCTGTGTTTGGGAATAATTTTCTTCTAAAATTTCTTTTACTAAACTGTTTTTTTTTATACTTTGAATGTGTCTTCTATTTTTTTTTTTTGGTAAAAATAACATTAGCAGGAGTTGTAAACTGTTTTTAATAGGTGCTAATCTAACATATATTTGGAAACCAAAGTACCTTTCAGAAAGCCTGTGATGGAAGAACATCTGGACTATTCTTAATAAGAATAAATTGCATCAGACTGATATGTGGCACGATGGACAGGGCATTGGACTTGTCAAGAAGCTGAGTTCACATCTTGACTTAGATATTTGTGTTCAGAGGCAAGTCACTTAGTCTGTGCCAACCTCAATCTTCATCTGTAAAATAGGCATCATAACAACAGCATCATGAATCATGCCTCACAGACATCAAAACAATATATAAATGCTAGCTAGCTGTTGAAATGATTATTTATATATTACTTTAAGATTAAGAAAATATAAAAAGGAAAAGAAGATTTAGAAAATATTCTCTCAATATCATATAAGGTAGGTAGTTCAAGGCACTGTTTTATAGATGAGAAAATTTAGGCTCAGAAAATTTATTGCATCTTAACTAATATTATCTATCTAGGAAGTATAAGAAATGAGATTCAAATACATTTTCTTGATTTTAAATAGAGTTTTCTTCTTCCTCAATTCAGCTGTCACTTTGTGACCAGTACCATCTACCTGCAATTATAAGTGATAAGACTGAGATGTTAAGGGCCAGCTATATAGCTCAGTGGATTGAGAGTCAGGCTCAGAGACAGGAAGTCCTGAGTTCAAATGTAGCCTATAATTAAATTAAATTAAGAAATAAATAAGTGAGATTATATTTAGTAGTAAATCTCTAGTTTAAAATAAATAATAAAATTTCCCTATAAACCAATTTTATGTCCAAATGCATTCAAATTTATCTTCCACTTAAAATTATGTATTAATATTTATTTTATGAATGTTCTTTTTCTCATTATATATATACCCATTGTTCTAGCAAAGTTCTTTAGTTATTTAATAAATATTTGTTGATTGAATGAAGGAATGCGTTAATACTGGACTGCTATGCTGAAAACTGGTAATATCCAAAGGTGAATGAATCTAGCACAGGGTAGAAGACAAATTTTTCATAGTGCTAGTAATATGTGCTGCTATACAAAAAAAGTGCATGCACTTGACCAACTTTCAGCTGTATTTTATGAACACAGATAATTGCTTTAAATTTTTCTGTTGCTTTTTTAAAAGGTCTATGTCATTCAAGACTATACCTTGAAGAAGAAGCCAATTGATTCATTTTCAAATTCTAGATTAAATTTTGGAGGTTACTGATCATTTTCCTTCTAAGCTACATACTTCAGTTGAAGCTACATCAAATAGGAAAGGATCAAGTTGAAAAACTTTATCTCAATATTTTGCATTGGATTGATCAAGTGCCCTAAAGATGGGCTTCATCCTAAATTATGGGCAACAGTATTATAAAGGACATAACTTCTTTCAAAATATTTTGAAACATAGTAAGTTGTCGGAATTTTGTGTTTTTCCCTTCTATTAGTGTCTTCATAACAAATTAATTTGGGGAGTTTATATCTACAAACTATAATTCTCATCATGATTGCTATCTTGTAAAATAGTGGTAAGTTCTTTTAAGAACCCCATATTTGAAGCATATTTTTAAATAATGATTCTTTCTAATTTTTCACCAAAGTATTTAACTGTTACATTTTTCCTTCTCAAATTATATCATTTGAATTTTATAGATCTATTTGGTGTGTGATAATAATTATATGATAAAGTGCAAGCCTTCTACAATCTCCTTTCTTGCTTGCTTTATTACATCTTTGGATATTATCAACATTCCATTTCTGGGAATCATGCTACCAAAATTCTTATACCATGGGGTTCCAATCCCCCTGAGTTCATGTAATTTCTAGTTTTTTCTCCTTATGATCTATACTTTCCATATTCTAATACTGAATACTCTTAACCTTAGTATTTGACAGTATTTTTGTATTTATTTTTCATTGACTTTCTCTACTGTTTCAAGAGCTTGAAATCAGTTTTTAATAGTGTGCCAAGGACATTGATCATTATTATTACCTATGTTACAGTTTTATCCTCTTATTCAACTCTCACCTCCATGGAGGCAGAGATCAGATATAATCAGAACTTCATATATTTCATCATTCATATATCTAGCTAATGATCTACTTATTGATTTAATTTTATCCAGTACCTAGAACCCAACCCCTTCCCATATTAGGCAATTGCCTTTCATCAGCATTAGTTACCCAGAATTGTAATTTAATACACAGTGTATCCAAATCCCTTTCCATCCCTTTTGGAAGCTCTTCCACGGATTCATTTGACATTTGACATCCTTTCCCAGTTTCCTCTGAGGCTTCACACATTTTCATTTTTGCGTTTCTCTCCTCTTCTGAGCTTGTATTTTGGTTCTCTCTTGTAGAGAGAATTTAGACTCTATCACCAGCCTGATGTTTCAGTCATGTTAAATATACACAGAATTAGCAAGTCCTTTCCAAGAAACAATTATTTTTCATTAAAGGTTGATTACAAATGTGTAGTCCTTCCTGACTGTTTAAATGTGTTCTTTAAGTAGCCCTCTTAGTTTGCCTCCCAGGCTTCCTAGATATTCATGTTCGCTACAATAAGGTGTTGTCATCATGATCCAAGGGCAGAATGGAAATCAGTCCCTGACATAGTATGTGCTGTCCTTGAAAGCTGCACTGACAATCTGAGGGCAACCAACAACATTTCAAATAGCCGAGAACAGATTAAGGGTATTCCTGCAGCTCTCCCAATCCTGGCATTGATTTATTTGGGTTTAACAATTCTTGCTTCCCCTGTGTTTGGTGTGTAAGATAAACACATGCATATTGTTGGGAATTACTACTCTCTAATAAGCAATAATAAGTTTAGAAATCATTACCATGGCATTGAAGGCTATTCTTGTTTTCTACACTACAGCAAATTGGATTTAAGATGCCTAGTGCCTGACCCAGGCTTTTATAGAGTGTTCATTGAGCAAGCCATTGCGTTTCAATAGAGCTAAGACCTTAGCTTTGGTTTCTTTCTTTTCTACTGTTTTCTGCTGAAAATAATAGTTTTGGCTCAGCTGTTTGCCAGCCTGCCCAATTTCTCTATTCACCGTCTTTCATCCCCAAGTTTTCTTTATCCCTGTAAAATCTGCCTGAGTAAATCACATTCTCTCCTTTTCAAAGGGATTCTCTTCCAGGGTAGAATTCTCGGTTATATTTTCAGCTTGCATTTTGATTGTGAAGTGACCAAGTCAACTTTAAGCAAGGGTTGAATTCTTCCTCTAATTACTTGGTCTAATAGAATCCACAGCCACCGAATTCAATAAAATATTTATTCAGTAGCTACTATGTTCAAGGCTCTTTACTTGGCACTGTGCGTTCAAAGATGGAAGACTGAGTGATTTAAGGCTTGTTAAACAGGTACCCCACAGCACTTGGAAGTTGGTCATCCGGCGCCATCAGAAATGGCTTAAGAATGGGAAACTGCACAAAGGGAACGCTATCAGAATCCAGTAGAGCCCCTCCTTTGGCCCTGTAGTTGGTGATAACTTCGCACACGGCCAGAGCAAAACCTTTTTCTTTTTAAACCTTTCGAGGGTTTCTTACTGTTCAGACAAGGAGAGTTCAACTCTAGTCCCCCTAGAGAGGATTCTGTGCGTTAGCCGGTCTTGAAGCAACAGCTGTTGTCAGGGGTTACTGGGGTGGGAGAGGAGACCCCTAATTGCTTCAAGGGATCATTTGCAAGTCCTGCGCCATCTGAAGTGATCTTCCATTTTAAGGTCTTCTGGTTTTCCCCCATTTTGCTTTCTACTTGCTGTGTATTCCATAGGCCTTAGGAGTCAATACACTTTGACAAAACCTTCCTATAATATTCACCTGAGAACTGAAGCCACAACTTACTAAACTCATTGTTACCGCGAGGATTTGCAACTAAACCATCCTATGGATAGTCAGCGGGGGAATGAACCTTCTTATCAGCCTCCAAAGGGCCGGGTACACGTGCAGCCTTAAATCTAGGTCGGGGTCCAAACAGTCACAGTGGCTAATGATGGCTAATCCTGGCCTTGTGGCCTCCTGGGCCGCCCTACTTAAATGTCTGGAGAGAGTTTCATGGCGGCCAGCTGGTAATGCCCATATGCCCCGTTTTAAGCCTCCTGGTTTCCCAGTTTACATTTCTAAGGACAGCAGAGTTTAGAGTGGTTTCAGTAACATGGCAAATATTCAGTTGATTATCACGACAGTCTTTCTCTTTCCAGTTCGGCACTGTAACGTGTGGGTCTATTTGAAGCCATGAGCTTAGAATCAGTGGAATGACTCACTTTCCATTTGCTGCTCTTTAAAACTGCACGGAACATCTGACTGACTAGCAATGACAAAGTGGAGCACTGTCCCCAACTGCTCAGGCCCCCCTTGGGCTCATCTCCCTCTTTGTACCTCGGCCACTTATCGGAGTTTGAAGAAGCCGTTTAAACAAAGTAGTGTAACGGGCTTCATGGGAATCAGTCAAGCTCTGGCGTTAACGCTATGAGAACAGGCCCTGAGCTGTCAAATCCCACAAACAGGGCGTCTGAAGTGCCAGGAAAACGGTCCTTTTGGATATTCAGCCCACATTTCGCCTCTTCACTGTGTGCCCTTTTCCCGCCCAGCACAGACGGGCAGTGCCAAGCCCAAGTGGAACAGTGTCATGCCGCCCCAAGTGCGTCGGTGGGCGTCCCTTGGTAGAAGCTCCAGCATTAGAGGGCTGGAGGTGAAGGGATCAATGAGACCCCCCCCCCCCCCCCAAGCTGCTGGCGGAGTGCTGCTTTGTAGCTCCCGGAGACAGAGGCAGTAGGACCCAGGGGCCTTCCGCAGCCACCAATAGAAGCGCACGCGGGGCTCTATTTGTATGCAATGCCTTCTGCTCTGCGCATTAATAGGAGTCCAGATAACGGGTCGGGAAGAACTCCTTCTCCGGAAGGGCTGCGTTTCTCCAGGTCCTCCGAGTGCGAAGAAAGCGGGGCTCCGCCCCTCCCCCGCATTTGCAAGTCCTGCTGCCAACTGGGGAAGGCTTCTCCGGGCAGGAAAGTTGCGAGGACTGCGGGAAGCATGGAGCTGCCGCTCTTCTAGGAAGACCGTCCTCGGAGGGTAAGTGCCCCCAAACGCTCGAGTAGGAGTCCCGGGAGCGCGCTAAGGGACGCGTCTAGGTGAATGCTGGCCCTGGGGGCTGTGTGGTCTTTGTGCAGGCTGCGTGCACTCTGCAGTTTGCTAGTGCGGGAAGGGGCGTGCATGTGCTGTGTGTGTGTGTGTGTGTGTGTGTGTGTGTGTGTGTGTGTGTGTGTGTGTGTGAGCATACACCGACGTTCCCTGCACGCGTCTATGTATTGCTCTGCGCCTGGTCCTTTAACTGCTGGAAAACCGAGTCCAACAAGTTGCCCTTCAGGGGCTAAAGGTGTGTCTATGCCCGAGAAGTGAGGTGCGGGGAGGCCGGGGTTCCTGGGGACGGACTGCGTGACAAAGAAGTTTGCGGCTGGGTCTCGGCTAATTGGCCGGTGGGTTGGGGTTAAACTCCGGGCGGGAGTGGGCTGTGGCGCATTTATCCCGAGCCGGAGCCGCTGCTTTGGCAGGTTCCGTTGAGGGCAGCCCAACTTTGCAGGGTAACCTTCCCCGGCTTGGCTGGTGCCTGGCCTGGAGTGAGCCTAAGTAAATAGACGGGCCCCAAACTTGAAGCCAATTCCCAAAGCGCTAGGAGGAGGAGGAGGAGGAGGAGGAGGAGGAGGAGGAGGAGGAGGAGGAGGAGGAGGAGGAGGAGGAGGAGGAGGAGGAGGAGGAGGAGGAGGAGGAGGAGGAGGAGGAGGACGAGTTTTTGTTTCTGTGACCATTTTGTGGCTATCGTGATAATGTCGGGATGGTGCTGCTGGCGCGCCTTGTGCCTTTGACAGTTCACCCCGGGGCTCCCCAGTAAGGAGCTTTCTCACCCACCTCCCTGCAGACGACGTTGCGGCAACCGTATTGTGTGTTTGGACTTGAACGTGCAGTGGGGCTCTGCTAGAAGTCGGGGAGAGCTCCCTCCCTGCCCGCAGCCTCCCTTTGTCAGGTGACTTCTCCGGGGAGGAAGGCAGAGGTGCCGCTCCCCGCCCATTTTCTGCACCCGCGGAGGGTGCCTGCGGAAAGTCGTGCTGTCGGTGGCATTTGGCTGGGAGTCTGGGAGTCTCTGCATTATTTATGAGTGCTCGCGTGCCTGCCTCTGGGGAGCGTTCTTTCTCCCGGCCCCGCCCCCTTCCCCCAGAGGCAGCTTGGGCTGGCGGTACCGCGGAGTGCTGCCGCTGCTGCTCGGTTCTGCAGTGCTGAGCACACAATAGAGGGAGAGAAAGGCAGAGTCCCGGGTTGGGCTGGCGCGAGCAGCTCGCTCCGAGGACCTTCCTGCCAGGGCTGCTGCGGCCGGGGCTGCGGCTGCGGCTGCGGCTGCGGCTGCGGCAGTGCAGCAGAACCCCCCAACCCCCTCCCGGCGCAGTAGCGCTGTCTAAGGATCACGCTGTCGAAGGCGCGGTTTACGGAAAAGGCGTCTATTGCAAGCGAAGGTCCCAGCCTCACTTTTGGCCACACTTAACGTACAAACACGGGTGGCCGGAGGACGTGGGAAGCTTTCCGTGGCCTCCTCCCACACCCAGCCCGGAAAGCGGAGCTTCCTGACGGTGACCCAAAGCTGCGTTAGCCGAGTAGTGAAGCTCCGGGCTAGAGAGCAGGTGCTTAAGTAGACGAGAGGCGAAGGGAGCAGCAGCAGCGGCGGGGGAGGAACAGTCGCGCAGGTTTCCCAGAGGCGAAGGAGAGGCACGCGGACCCCATCGATTTTGCTCCCCCTTTCCCTGCCCCCTCCTTTCCCTTCCCTATTCTCTACCGTACGTTTTTGAAAAACAAGCAAGCAAGGAAGGAGCAGCCTCTGCCCGAGGTTAACGTTAAGAGAGTCGGGCGCACGATAACTGGCGCCTGGAATCCGGGTGCGAATGGTGATCCTCCTTCGTGTCCTACCTCCGACCTCAGACCTCCTAATAGTGTCTCCGGCGCGACCTTACAGCCTTCTCTGGCCCCAGATGCAGGCACAACCGCAGGTCCTGCGTCCATTTGCACGGCATCCTCTTCCGCGGGCACCTAACTAGGTTTTGTTATGAAATCCTTTATGTGCCTTTGAGAAAGGGGGAATTCCTTTAATTTGGGACTGAGTTCGAATCCCTCCAGAAACGGGGAGGAATTATCTGTCAATTGTCTCCCGAGTAAAGCCGAGGTACTTGTGTCCCAGGTTTCATTAGTGACCTTACAAAGGTTCACTTACATGCTCAGCTAGAGGACGGGAAAGGGCGGCCGCGGTGTGCTGACGGTGCATTCTTTGGGCCCATCTACTGTGATTCATTTTACAATCTTCCATCATTGGAATCCTCTCCTAGAGAGAACCATCTCATTGATGCTGCAGGTGCTCCTTTTAGCATTGAAAGGCCCCAAGAGTGAATGATTTACAGATTAGCTCGGTAGGAGCCAGGCTGGAGCTTTTGGGGTTGGAGGAGGAAGAGAGAAACTCCTTTTCTCCCTGAGCTGATTTTGCCTCGACTAGTTGGGAAAAAAAGCACCGAAGTGAGAGTTGGGATTCTGAGTTTGCTACCAGAGTTCTGTTGAAGCCTCAGTTTGCATGTCTGGTGGGATGGGGGGAGCTGAGCTAGAACTCTGGTTCCTCCCAGCTGTCAACTCCAGGGACTCAAGGATTTAGCCTGTCCTTAGGAATGATGTAGAAAGGAGAAGGCAAGGAGAGGTGTGCCAGGTGGAGCTGGCTAAAGCCACGGAGCTCGGGCCACTGATCTCCCATCGGGTGTGTTCTGAATGCACACGTCCCCCAGTAACGCCTGCGAAGCTCATGGCCAAGGGGCCTCCCTAAGAAAGGCTCTGGTCGCCGGCCCCACTTCCCCTCCCATGTCATCCCTCCTCTGACGGCCTCAGCACCAGATGCTTTGAGATCCCCCGAGTTGCTCGTTCCCAGAAGTTTAGATCCGAATGCAGAGCTATGTGGCTAGCTGGCCGCCACCCCACGTTGTTACTTTGGGGCAGTGCGCTGCAAGAGAAGGAAGTACTGCAGAATGACCGAGTGCCGCCCTGGCCCGCTTCCATGGGATATCGGCAGGTCCATCCGTCTGTCCAAATGGGAAGCTCAGTACCTGAAATAAAACTACCGGGACGCCACCCTCCTGGAGTGTCTGGAGGCTGGCTGACGTAGCCCATGGCAGCTCCTTGGGGCCCACGCTGGTCCTGCACACATTAAGGCCTCAGCTTGTGTATGGAGGGATGTGCTCAAGCACGAGAGATCCCCAAAGGGTGGCTACAACTTACTTGAATAATGACATCAATCAGCCCCAAGGCCTGGGTGAGATGTGGGCTTAAAGGGAAAAGCCAGCCAGCAAAGCGAGCCCAGAGCTGCTTGATGAAGGAGCGGTGCTGTGCACCACTTGAACATGGAACTCCAGGGGAGGATCCCTGCAGTCAGCGACAGAGCGAGCTTGTCCTCAAGCTGATGTTGCTCTGCTCTGACTTGAGAAACAGGAATTCGAACTCAGGTCAAAGTTGGGGTGCCAAAACAGTTCCCCGGGCTGGGATATTCCTAGTTTTTCTGTTGCAGCATATTTGAAGCAAGATGTGGAAGTTCTATAACTAGAAAAAACCTGAGCAAACTCTCCGTCATATAGAAGAAAGTTCCAAGGTGCAGAGAAGGTGGCTTCCGCACAGCCGACAGATTAGGAGCTAGAGAACAGGCCCGCTGCCTCTGGATAGGACAACCTTTGGAAGAACTTGTGACACAATATAAACAAAGCAGCCAAGCGGCAGAAGGAATTAGGGTATTTGAAATATTCCTGTAGGAAGCCAATTGTCATTACAGCATCTGGGCCTTTATTGCTGTATACTTCATCTACAGATTGAAGCAGCAAGAGTAAATAAAAATAGGGCTAGATTCGAAGTCAGCAGACCTGGGTTCAAATCCTGCCTCCAATATTTATTAGCCACGGCCAGTGTAACTCGTGTCCCTGAAGCGATTCCCTAAGACTCGGGTGATCTTAGAACAGTGAGGTACCCACGTCTCAGTTTTCATGTCCTAGACGTGATTGACACTAGTTCAATCTTAAATTCTCTTCCCAGTCTAGATCTATGACCTCTGCTTTGATGAAGTTAGAGAAATCCCAGATTCCTGCGTTCTACACTACGAGGGATAGTAGGAGTAATTAACATTCACATAGCATTGATTATGTGCCGGGCACTGGTAACTACGTTTTAATCACGCTCTCATTTGATCCTCACAACAACCCTGAGAGAGAAGTGTTATTATCATTATCCCCATTTTACAGATGAGGAAACCGAGGCAAACAGACGTCAAAGTGACTTACTTGTCTGGGGTCACAAATCTAAAAAAATAGGAGGCTAAACTTGACTCCAAGTCTGGTACTCTATCTGCTGTACCATGTAGCTGCTTCCTACATCTTTTGAATATATTGTGCTACATGCATTACTGCTCTATTACCAAAGACCTCTGAAGATCATATATAATCATTTTAATAAAAAGTCAGATCTGGAGACAGGAGGCCCTGGGTTCAAATGTGGCCTCAGACACTCCCTAGCAATGTGGTCCTGGGCAAGTCACTTAACCCCCATTGCCTAGCCCTTACTGTAATATTGATTCTAAGATGGAAGGTAAAGGTTTTTTTTTTTTAACTATTTATTATTTATTTATTTATTATCTATATTATTATTAAGCTGGTAAAGAGATAGGCGATCTTCATTACTAAGAGATCATTTAGTCTATACTCTTTAGTTTTCAAGACCGCCATCACATGCCACATTATATTGATCCTATCCTGCTTTATTTAACTACTTACCATCTTCTTTCTTTCTTCTGCCTACTGTCTTATATTTATTGCTACTTTTATGCCTTTGCTCACGTGGCTCTTCTCACATGAAATGTCATTAAATCCTAGACTGAAAGGTAGAAAAATCTGTCGTCACATCAGCTAAGACTTGGGTTTGATGAATGAGACAAGGAGATGGAGAGTGATTATTTATCCAGGGGAACATATAAAGCTGCAGAGTCACGTCTCAAAGCTGGGTCTTCCTTCTCACTTCCAATCCAGCCCTCTTCCCATTAGTACTACCCTTACGTGTCACTTCCTTTCTACTTTTCCTTTTCCTTTTCCAATGATCCAAGATGCTTTCAGGCCCAGTCGGAGCCTGTAGACGCAAGAGGCACTGGATTTGAATTTGGAGCACATCCTCACTTTGTAAATTAACCTCTCTGAGACTTTGTTTCTTTATCTATAAAGTGGGATGGTTGGACTTAGTGAAGCAGTGATCTTCCTGAAACATCCACCCATCATAACAGCTCTGCTATTATACATTTCCGTACTCTGAATTCTTAAAACCTTTGTCACTTTTTATCCATCTGGACTGTATCATAGCTGGAAAATCGCCTCGCTGTTGCAGTCCTCCAATGAAGAAGGGCTTGGGGTGGGGCAGGGAATGGGGGATATACTCCGGACCCGGGAGATAACTGGTACAAATGAACACCTCCTCAGAAAACTCCAGACCGCATGGGTCAGTATTCCTTGGGACCGGAGAGATTAATGGCTCAAGAACATGAAGAAGCCTTCATGCAGCCTGAAACCTACCAGCAATAACGAATCCCGATATTAAAAGTCACAGATCAGAGATTAAAAACTACAAGGCGTGTTATAAACGACGACGAGCTTTCACGTTATCATTTTATAAATGAGTAAACGGAGCTCAAGCCCTATAGTCGGTTCAGTTTCCCAGGAGGGCTTAGAAGCGGGTCTTCCTGACTCCAGGTCCGCTTTCCAGCCGCTATACAGTGCACTGAAGTTGTTTGGAAATTGTAGCCCTGCGGTTTTTCACTCTACTTTTTGTCTCACAAACTCCCCCAAACGACTGTCCGTGTGAGTTATTTCAAACGGCTCTATTTTCTGTCATTTACAAAATAGGGAAAATGTCACAATCCAAATTAGAGAAGCATCCCTTGTGCTTAGAAGTAACTGAATTCAGCCCTTCCCCACAGCCATCATGGACTTTCCTGGGGGAATCTCTCCCATGATGCCCACGGCAGTAATCGCCCCTCTCATGGAGCTATTCCTCAGGGTGTCTCTGAACCGTCTACTCCACCAGTATAAAGAGGGTAACAGTATCTTCACCTTTTAGTCTTCTCTTCTAGGAATATGCTACTGATTCTCTGCGTTGTTCCCGATGTATCTGCCGAGGCCCTTCTCCTTTCTCATATGTTACTGAATTCGTAACATTTTCTCTCAGTTGCAATTAAGCATAATTTAACTAACCATATATACTTCAAACTGCGTCTCATGGAGTTCCAAAGCTTGCCTAGCCTTCTTCCTAAGAAAGAAGGAAGGAAACGAGCACTGCTTAAGCACTTACAAGGTGTCATGCCCTCTGCAGAAGGCTTTACAATGTTTTACAAATATTTCATTGGATTCCTGTGAGGTCGGGGCTATTCTTATCCCCATTTTGAAGAAACTGAAACAGAAACTTGAATGACTTGCCCAGAATTACACAACTAGTAAGTGTTTGAGGCCTGATTTGAACTCTGATCTTCTTGACTTGAGGCCCAGCATTCTTTCCATTGTCCCATCTAGTTACAGTATCTCTAGTATACAGTATTCATGGAGGCTCACTAGTATGAATGGATACTTCTGCTGCTGCCTAAGATGCCGACTCCACTGTAGCTTAGAAGGTGATCTCACAGCATTACTAGTACTAAGAATTGATTCCTTTGATGTGGCAAAGTCAGAAAATTCTTGCATTGCTGGTGGAGTTGTGAATTGGTCCAAGCATTCTGGAGGGCAATTTGGAACTATGACCAAAGACTGTCTGCCTTTTGATCCAGCCACAGCACTGCTGGGTTTGTACCCCAAAGAGATAATAAGGAAAAAGACTTGTATTTATAGCTGTGCTCTTTGTGGTGGCCAAAAATTGGAAAATGAGGGGATGCCCTTCCATTGGGGAATGGCTGAACACATTGTGGTATATGTTGGTGATGGAATACTATTGTGCTTAAAGGAATAATGAAGTGGAGGAATTCCATGGAGACTGGAACAACCTCCAGGAAGTGATGCAGAGCGAGAGGAGCAGAACCAGGAGAACATTGTACACAGAGACTAATACACTGTGGCACAATTGAAGGTAATAGATTTTTCTACTAGCAGCCATGCAATGATCTAGGACGACCCAGAGGAATTTATGAGAAAGTACACAATCCACATCCAGAGAAAGAACTGTGGGAACAGAAACACAGAAGAAAAACATGGTCGATCATGTAGTTCAATAGGGATACGATTAGGGTTTTGACGTTAGAAGATCACTCTAGTGCAAATAGGAATAACATGGTAATCGTTTTTGAACAATGATACATATATAACCCAGTGGAATTGCTTGTCAGCTCCAGGAAGGGGAAAGGAAGAGGGGTGGGAAAATCATGAATCATGTAACCATGGAAATATTCTCAATAAAAAAAATATTAAAAAAGTGATCCCTCCAAAGCCCTCCTTATAATGAGTCTCTACACACTTAGCTAAACTGATCCTTAAACAACAGACATAGAGTTCCTTGTTGGAATCAAATACTTTCCAACTTGGTTGGACTTGTGGGAGCTTGTCCTCTGCTGACATAGCCATCAAGAACCCATGTAAACTTTCATGCCATCATAAGGGTGCAAAGTAGGTCTTGAGAGGGCATTTGGCAAATCTTAGTTCAATATTATTTATGCAAAAATCTTCTGACATGACACGACAGCCATCTGTCCTATTCATGTCATCTTTTTTTAAATAGAACTACTGAACAAAAGCTACCCTTGGAGAAAAGAAGAAAAACGTGTTTCTTTATGGAAGCCTGTTTTTCATCCCTTTTAATGATAAGAGAGTAGCATTCACAGCTCATATTCAATAATGATCTTAGTTAGGAGGATTTGAAATCTTCTAAGAGTTGGCTCAGCATCCTCTTCATCCTCTTAACAATCTTATTTGACTCAGCATTTAAGCAAGTGGCTGGCAGGCTAAGTACCTGCAGACTGCCCAACCCTTGTTTACCCGGGGAAGCCATGAGATCAAAGAGGATTCAGAGCACACATGAAGATTGTTAAAAGTCGTGATTAGTCCAAAATCGTATTTTCCCGGAGTAGATTGTTAAATCCTGAAACTCTGCTTCCTGCCGCCTTATATGATTCAAGGGCCAAGTGTCAATGTGGTAATGATACTTGAAATGACTTGGGAAATGACCAAATACCTCAAGGCCATACGTAGGCGTTGCCTTACTCTATTCATGGGGTTCAGAGGAGAGAGAAAATAGTAGACCAAAGGCAGAATTGTTGGGAGGTCTAACATATAAGGCATCGGCAAGAGTATACGGTGGAATAATTAAGTCACTTAAGTAGCAAAAGCATCTTAATAGTTGCATTATGCTTATGGAGCTGACAGCTGGCAAGGTATGATGGAGTCTCTGGCATGCAAGACCGAATGAATAACTGAATGTATTGAAAGGGATGCAGATCCTCAGGAGGACGTCCTATTGGGGCTGATACAAGGTGGCCAATATGGCAAAACGGTAACCACCTGAACATGAAAACAGACAGATCAAAGATGAACATGATCAAATGAGATTATTCCAGTGACACAAATGTATGCAAGGACAGGGAAGTGCAGATAACAGCGCACCTGCTTATTTCCCATCTCTTTAGAGAGATGTGTACAAAGACAGTCTGGGCTCCAGTGATGGAGAGAGCATTGATTGCATTTGGTGCTGCTGAAGAGTCTCTGCAAATAAAGATACAGAATTCCCCTGCTATGCTTCATTCTTTAGTGTCTGATTAAATGCCATTCAAGCCAATCCTAGTCAATGCCATCCTTCTTAGCTCAATAAGCAGCAGCTTGGTGTCCTATTGATATCCCACCCCTCTATGTGGTCTCATATTGTTACAAATGCAGCGCACCATTCACTCTCCTTTGTACGAGGCCTGAAGATCCGATTACTGACTTTGGTTTGCTTTTTGTTTTGTTCTGTTTGGTTTCCTTCCAGGGTCCATGGTGGATTACTGATGGATTGTGCTGACTTACCCAGGGTGGGTTTGGGTGGGAGCTTTTTCCCTGCTTCCCCCCTGGGTTCATGCTTTCGTCATGGAACTGAGTGAATCCAAGTGGCCTCAGGGGGGCCAACTTCTGACCTTCATCTTAGGAGCCTCATTAACATAGTGTTGTAAACAGCTAAACTACCTGCATCTCGCACTGTCATGTTGATAGATTAGCTATATTAAAGAGACTTCTGGGTGATTCTGCCTGCCATTCAGTGTTACACATAGGGATGCTGATGAAACGCTTCAAATAGATGACGTGGAATCTCTGGTTAAAGCCAAGTCTCATAAAACTTGGAGAAGCTGAGCAGTGCTCGCATGTCTCCAAATCATTCGGTTAGGATGGGCTTTGATACTAGGTGGCTTTATTTAAAATTCTCGCATTTCGAAGGCTTTTTTATTTTACTTTTACTTTTGCCTAAGTCAGGGAATTAACTGTCTGACGCCTTTGATCTATGTTAACCCTCAGTGACGGCATTCATATGCATTTTATGGTATATCTCATGCTCTTTTGTGTTATAGATGAGAATCGGTGACTTCATAATTAGTTGTTAAGAGCCTGTCTGTGACCGCCATCTCTTCCAAGTTGATTGCCTAATTGTTGGGCTACCGTAGTTCACAGAGCTTATGGATCATGTTTCAGTTGTGTTTCCAGAAGTTTCCTTTCATTAATATGGGCAGTCCCAAAAGCCTTAGCACGATGTTAAGTTTTACAGGCTTAAAATTCATTTTTATTTCGTGCTGATCGACTTTGTCTATTCTTATCTTTAGTCTTCTCAAAACAAGCTGGGCCCCTAGAGCTCTGCTGGCTACAGCTCTCATCCCTTGTGATGATAGAGGCATCTCTAGAGGGGAGTGCATTTCTCTAATGACTAGAGGCCCCTTCCAGTGGTTTTTCCAATGCTGATCAGCAGAGATCAGAACTCAAGTTTCATGTAAACAGTGTCAACTAACCCCCACCCACAGGGGGTGCTTAATGTAAACATGCAACAGTATGGACAGAAGTGGTGAAGTATGGCCCCTCAGCACTGAGATAGTTACTAGACTGAGGCACGTGGGAACCCTCAGCTTCTTTCAGCGAGTAAGGCTGGTGACCTTCCTTCCTGGGACCAGAGTGCAACCCAACCAGGCCTTCAAGCAGTGCTGCTAAAGGGATGCATTGATAATAAAATGAAAGGATTAAGAAGGAGGATTAAGCACCAGGCTTTCCCAGGCTCTAAGAAGTCTCACTACATTTCCTGCATGGGAAAGTCTTCCTTTTTCTTGAAGCTCCTTAAGCCCTCACCTATGTCTGGCTTCAGGAGATGTAGTGATCTTTAGATGACTGAGGAATGAGCTCCTGATGCCTGAGTCCAACCCAGCCTACTCCAGCCTCCTGAGCTTGGCCTCAGGCCCTCCCACCAACAAGGTCTCTTGATCAGATCCCATAGTTGTTATGAGGATCTTCATGATGCAATCTTCTCAATGAGGAAAGCCCTGTAAACACTCCCCTTCAGCCTCAGGGGAGATTTTATGGCAGCAGGACCAGCAGAGACCAGTGGAGAGCTCCTCTCCACTCGGCTTCAAGGCCAGGAAGCAAAAGGCCCTTCAGCTGGATGGTGTCTTTCAAAGCCCCTCCCCAGATTCCAGATTCTGCTGTTCCCGGCATGCGGGCCCAACCAACTTCTGAAAAACCCTTTTCCTCTCTGATATCTCAAGCCATTCCTCTCTCCTTTCTACGCTACGACACCCAGGAGGCCATTGTCCACAGTGATGCTTAGCTTCCTGGATGGGAGTCCAACCGAGAGCACTCCATATGTTGGCATTCATTCCCGCTATTTTTACCATGTTGTCTTCGGACCTCGAATAGTCACTGGGCCGTTTCCCGTCCCTCTTTCTTGCTTATCTTGTGTCTGTGCTAGGTGAAACACGTCCCAGCGAGCAGCCCTTAACACCGCTTATGTTCTAGCAAGTACAGGCACGGACTTTGGTGATTTAACTCCTTGAGGTCGTTCCCGAAATCACTGTTTTCTTTCTCACTCTGATCTTAGGGCATCTGTAGCATTCCATGGTGGAGAAGGCAGGAGATTATGATCAACGGCTTTCCAGCAAGAAATACTACTCTAGTATAATAATGGACTGTCTTGTCTCTTTTAGGGAAAACCGGTCCTGGAGGTGTTTCTGGGATATTTTATTAAGCACGTCTCAGCTAAAAGAAAATTCTTTTTTAAGTGTTTTTAACTAGACTTGTAAGTGCATCAAACCAAAGGGGTTTTTTTCTTCCAAACCAAGCTGCATGTGACACTATAGGGTTATGTCACGTGCCCATAGGGCCATAGCCATATGTGTCAGATGCAGAACTTGCACCTGGAACCACCTGGCTTCAATAATATTCCTACTCCTTCCCTATTGTGCCTCTCAGGAAAGGAATATTCCTAAAAGAATAAGTTCAGTGGCAATGAACATAGTACAGAGTCTCATGTGTGCCAACAGGCATCGTGAAGCAATTATTGAAATAGTGTTCTTTAACACCAAATAAATGTCTGAAGGAACTTCATTAGCTTAATACGATATACTTCTATCTAGGAATAATGATAGCGTCGTAGACCGAGTGCCAGAAAGGATCAAGTTAGAGATTCGTTTATTCCCTGGATAGGAGCCTGCGCCCCAAAGGACAATCCCAAGTCAAATTGAGGATCCTTTCCCACCTCAAACCCTTCCATTCTATCTGTAGAATCCGTTCCAAGGCAGGATAGTAAGGGCAAGGCGATTGGGGCTCAGGTGACTTTCTCGGATTCATAACATGTCTGAGGCCAGATTTGAACCCCAAATCTTCTGTTTACAGGCCTGGCTGGCTCTCTCTTGAGACACCTAGCTGCCTGCCTGACACTGTGTATTAAGAGAGCAACATAACACTCCTTACAGATTTCCTTCTATTTTTTCTTTCTTGTTGATGTAAGACACGGTTTTTTCCTAATTTTTAATTCTAGGTCCCATATGGACCAACTCTTTAGAGTGGATTTTCATTCATCTCTATTTTAATACATGAACACTAGAAAATCTTCATCTACTTGGTCTCTCCTTTGTGGGTGGGCACGCAAACGTTTTTTGTCTCATTACAGATCTCTTTTAAGACGGGCTTCATTGTTCACGGGGTTGATGCAATCAGCACAATGTTGCCCCTAAAGAGGAACATTTGAAGTCCCTCTATATGCACAGGGAATCTCTCCTTTACTTGGACTCTGTCCCGGATATCAGGGTGCTTTCTTGCCCGCCAATAATGCTGGAATCACCACTTCTGCTTCCTAATGATCACGGTATGCATGGAGAAAGAAGAAACAGCACTGAGATGATCTACTGATAAGATCACGGAGGGACTGGTTGTCCCTCATATTGATACATGAGCAAGTCTGCTGGTGGGTTTCTATGATTTATGTATAATGACTCAAAGAATTTGTACAGATTAGAGAGGAAATACGTAGATCAGCAGGGAATTCTCTATCAGTTTCCAGTTTGGGATTGAACACAGTCCAAGCTGTGTCTACCATTTTGCTATTTTCTTCCCCTTCAGATACCATGCATATTAGCCCCCTCCCCCCCCCCCCACACACACCCTTGGGCTCTGTCTAGGCACTTTGCCCTGCTTTTTTTTCTCTTCAGTGAACATTGTGCTCCGTTTTCACTTTTCCTTTGTCTGTAGCTTTCTTACGCTTTTCTCCTTGAACATTCTTGCAAAGAAGGAATGGAGAACAAAACCAGTTTAGATAGCCAAATAAGTAGCCCTCTTAAAGGGAAAGCATGAGAATTCAAGTCAAAATCTTAATCCTTCATCATTAAAATAGGTATTCCTACGATTAACCCTTAAATAATTATAGGCAGATTTAGATAGATTGAAGGAATTTCTTGCTCCCCACGTTCAGAAGGGTAGTGAAAGGATATATGTGTGTAAATATCTACAGTTAGATATCAATCTATGCCTAGATATAAGTATCCCAAAGATAAACAATTTAATTTAGAATTATGGCATATTTTAGAAACTATTAGTAAATGTAAGAGATTAAGTAGGAGGAAATAGGAGAACTGCTTCCCCACTTTCCATATTGTACCATAATCACAGTCATTTCTCTGGATTTTCATCATTGTAAAACTTAAAACATTATAATAATCTGTTATTACTATTTAGGAAAATAGATTTGGGACTGGAAAAGGCCTTGGAGATCAGATATTACAATTTCATCTTCTGTGTAATGAAACTGAGACACAGAAAAGTTAAATGGATTATCAAAAATCATGGGTAATGGCAGTTAGGAAACTTAAGGTTTTTTACTTCAAATCCAGCTTTCTTTTCATTGGAGTCTGCTCGTATTCCATTTCCCTTGTTGCTATTTTCTGTATCTTTATATCTTTTAAAATGTATTTAGCTATTAATACTTTCTTATTAATATAGTCTTTTTTAAAATTTGGTGAATTTTTTTCTTTCCAGAACAAGAACTATAGATGTGTATTTGTCATATAATTTTCTCAAATGAAAACCCATTAAAATTTTTTTATTCTTTTCATTTTTCTCATCTTTATTTCTAGTTATGAGGTCATCATGAATAAGGAAAGTCTTCCATCTGTTACTGGAACATGACACACTATCATTTCTATCTATCTAACTCTGAAGAAGCAATCTAATCATGACTCTTTTTCAAATATAAAGTTCTCAGATTTGCATTTTACTTTCTTCCCCCCGAGTTTTGTCTCTGTTTCCCCAATACCATCGATTATTAGTTAGCCTTCTTTTGAGTAACTATCATCATTCTTTTCTCCTTAGAGTCAGATTGGATCTCATATGTAAGAGCAGATTTTTGTGTGTGTACTGACCTTTTATTTCGTTTAGTTACTCTACTTCCAATTTCATCAGAGCTACAATTTAAATTTTCGAGTAGACATTCCTTTCCCTACCAACTTTACAACACTTTCCAGATGTTTCTATAGTTCCAGATAGTTTCGTCATTAAAAAGATCAAAGAATTTATTTTTTAATCATAGAAATTAGATCTGAAACAGATCTTCTGATCTAACTCCTGATTGGACAGATGAGTTAACTAAAGCCCAGAAAGGGTAAATGAAATTCACATACTCACAGGTAGCAGGAACAGAATTTGAAACCATCTTCTTTGAGTCTAGTGGGCTTCTGTTGCTATATTGTTTTCTTATCAGGCTCATTCTCATCTGATTTTTCCATTAATTTAGCAGAAACGTAAGGTTAGACATGTAACTGCATAATATACAATAATATATAATCTTTATATCTATCTATCTTCATATATAAGCTTTACCGGAGTGCAAAATAAAGTGGAGTTCCATTCTGAAAACATTTCTATTTCTTGCTTTGGTGCTTATAGTTATTATATTAAGCATTCATCCTCTATGCTTCCTTTCCCCAAACCCTACCAGGTTATGACTTTAAAGAAAGATCTTCTGTTAAAATGAAAAGAGACTTTGAGTTAGTAAAATATCGTTCAATTCTGCCTGTAACATTCGATAGCTGTGTAATCACAGCATGTAAATCACTTAACCTCTCCGGGCCCCAGACTATAGGTTAGAGTTGTATATTCGTATCTCATCAATGAATGGGAGTTTCCAAATACAGGGAGTTCCTCTCATTAAGGAAGTTATGAGGTCAGATCTCTACTGCAGTCCACTCTCCTTCACCCCATGAAGAATCTGCAAGTTAAAAAGAAAAGATTGTTTGGGGTGGAAAGTTAAGTAGGAGAATACGTTCTTTCAGTTGAAACCACCTTTTCTCTTAGAACTCTGCAGCACTTAAATATAGAAATAAGGATTTTAATTTCCTTAAAACAGTTTAGAAATATCAGGACAACCTGAGAAACAGGTGATATGCTTTGAAAGTTCCTACTAAGTCGGCATGCATGCATGCATGTGAAATCAAAACAATCCTGCTAGACCGAGTTGGAAGAAATTGAGAAAACCTCATCCAACTCCTTCATTTCAAAAAGAAAAATAATGATGGCATGGAGACATTTATGATATGATCAAGTTTATCTACCTAATTAGTGGAAGATTTTGGATAAACGACTTATTTCCATTTAACTCAACAACCATTTATTGAGTCCTGTCATATGCTAAGCACTGGATATGTGGGATTATAGTATCATGGGAGGACCAGAACACAGTATGTACCAAGATAAATAAGGAGAAAATAATTTCAGAAAAGAGAGAATACTAATGATTAGAGAGATCAAGAAAGACTTCTGAGAAGATGGCATCTGAACCGAGCCTTGAAAGAAGCTCAGGCTTCTTTGATATAGAATGAGGAAGCAGTGTGCCTCCCTCTTTTGATGTCCCCTTACTTTCTTCATTCTTAAGGCCCTCTATCTCAGAATCAGCAACAGAATAAGCAACTCTGTTGGGAAAATGCAAGAGAAGTTGGTAAGGGGACTGCAAGAGATTGCTAGTCATGGAATTGTTTTTCACTTGAAACTCCAGAGAAAATTCTTTCAATTTTCAGCCCCCGACCTTTTCCCTCTGAGTATAAATGCAGCCACACACCTTTCGGAGGGCTGGTGACTAATCTCAGCATGGCTGAGCATCAGGTGTTCAAGGGTAATTGCATGTTGGTGTGAATGTTGAAAGTTCTATATAGAGGATTAATTTATCGTTGTTTTATATCGTGCCTGAGAAATTTGGTTGGTGCGGTTTTTTTGTTTGCTGTTGATGTGCTTATATCCAAATCCTGAACTAATCTGCAATGTGTTCATGCATAGTGTATTTCCTCTAATAATCTTCAATGTTCAATAATTTCATATGCTAGTTAATAGTTTCATAGAGGTGCTGAGAACATGACATTGTATATCATTGGATTTAAGAGGAAAGCATTTTCTGCTCATCAGTGAACTCATTCATTCATTCATTCATTCATTCCAGAAAGTCTATTCTTGGCCTTTGGAATTGTGCTTCCCTTGAAGGGTAAGGGGCTGCCTCTTGCCACTGAACATTATGCCTTCGGTTGGTTTAAAGAGAGCACCAATCCGACAGGCTCCAAAGGAAATCGAATCCAATGTTTTGGCTACAAGGATGACGATGATGCAGAATTTTGTGGTATATGTGCACAAATAAAGAAAAATCAATGTAAAGTCATGTGGAAAATGACGAGATACACTGCAAAGGAAGAAAGGGTGATGACGTTCTTCAGTGAATTCGAGTCTTAACTTCATTGCTAACAATGTATGTCTATCTTTGCATAAGGCATCGTGCCATAGCCCAGTTCTTACCAGAGTCAGGCTTATAGAGAAAGTAATGATTTCTGTTGTGTGGGACAAGGGTAGCTGGGAAGTTGGAATGTACATTAACCAAGACAAAAAAGCCTTCCTTTTTACAATGAGAGTCGAGTCGTTGCAGTATCGCCTCAGTACCTCAAGTTGGGCATATGTTGCTGATACTGAATCCTTTCCTGATAAGGGGGTGAATACTATGTAACTGGCTGTGAACATTAGCCCCAAGGAAGAGGGAAAGAAAGGAAAGGAAAATGAGAGATGTTTAAGAAAACCAAACTACGTACTTTCATCCAAGTCCAAGAAGCAACCAGAGCTGATTAAATTTTCCTGCATCTAGAATTTGTGTGGTACCTTTTACGATTTATTCTCACAAAGGTCCTAGTAAGTGCTCAGGTATTAACCCCATTTTACACTTAAGTAAACTTAGTCAGTAGAGGTGAAGCGATTTGCCTGAAACACATAGTTATTAACTGTCTGAGGCCATATTTGAACTCAGGTCCTTCTGACTTCCGCTTCAGTGCTCTATCCACTGTGCCACCAGAGGTCATATGCTGTAATGCCCGGTTTGTTTATATAGATTGTTTCCCATAGATTCTCAATTAGTGAAATGGACTATATCAAGAATGATTATCTGACAAATTTTGAGCCCGTTGGCAATAGTGAAATACAGAGAATGCTGGCTTGGGAGTCCAGAAGACCAGCATGAACTTGCTGCATAGGCAGATGCTCTGAACTCTCTAAGCCTCTGTTTATTCATATACAAAATGAGGTTAATGATACAATTAGTATCCTCTGATAATGGATGTAAAATATTTTATAAACTATTGATATCCCATGTCAATGTCATTCATTTTGCTCACCTTCAGGGAAGTAATCCCCACCTAGTAGAGACCATTCTGCTTCTTCTTTCTAAATTAATGGCATGTATTCATCCAGTTTTCCAAGAATTGAGACATTACAGCCTTCTCTGACGATTCATTCAGTTTTCTTCCCTAAAACCAAGATCTCTTTTACCCAGAGTGCCTGATGCTTAAATTTCAGCCCTTTTCATCCTGTTAAATTCTGCAGAGGTACCCAACACGGACTTTTATCTCCAACATTTCCTAACATTAGAACTCGATTTCTAAATCAGATGTTCTTAAAGTTCTCATTTTCCTAGGAGGAAATGCCTCATTCTTGTGTGTATCCTATCAACAGTTAGTTTTACAGAAAGCCAGAGCTAAATTTTCTTGCCAGCCATCCTTGGCGAGCCTTGAAGCCAGGGATTATGATGTTGTATATGGAGTGGGGAAGCTTTGTGTTCAATCAACATGAGCAGTAACGATTTCATCTGCAGAAGGTCCCAGATACAAAGCTTTGGAAGTGACATGCTACAACAACTTGCCTGCAGGGTTAACATCTGGTTACCATCTTTGCTAGCTTGTTTCTAACTTTTATGATTGAAACAGAAGTTAGAAATTCTGCCATTGGGGATGGAAAAGTTCAGAGATGAAAAGCATTGGGAAATTTTAGCTGCTTCATGTTTCAGTTATAACAACGTGAAACACTGATCAGATCTCCGTGCCATCCACTCTGCTGATTGCAGTAGAGTGTAGGTGGTAGAAACCAAACATACATAAATATTTACACGGATACATGTACATGTAATACATGTTGATGCACATATATGTATGTGTTTATATTTATATATATTAATGCTGGTGACTTAACAAGATTTCCTATTCACTATGTTGGTTTTTTCCATTTTGTGCCACAGGCAACACAAATATGTGAGTTAAAAAGAACTATAAAAGGAATCTTTTTTATAGCAACAGTGGTGGAAGAGATCAAAGCCAGTCTACGGGAGAATTTTTTACTGATTGTATAGTGTAAAAATGAGAACTAGCACCGTGAGACAGGACAGCTGGAATCTTAGCAGGCAAATATTTAGGAAATTAAGACTTACTTGAAATTGCCTACCACCTCTAAAGAAATTTCTTTCTGATGGATGATTTTGCCAAGTTCTTGAACGATTGTATTCCTAGAACCTACGTGAAGAAAATGCCACCTTTCCCAGAAGTCCTTTCACTAGTGGGGGCCTCTTGGTTGCCTCATTTGTCAGAAAGGCAAACTTTCAAGGAGAGATACAGAAAGAGATTTAGAGAGCTAGAAAGCAATATCCAGGTCAAAGTACAAATGTACAATTATCGAATACTGGCCATTTAAAAAACCGCCACTTGTAGATGACATCATATTAATTACATCAAAGCCTATAACCATCTAAGCATACTTAATGGAATTACCATACTCAAATGGAACAAGTGAAAAAAGAGATTCCTCTAACCAGGTACACTATAAAGAATTAGATCTTGGGTTTTTAGATTGAAATCTTGGAGAGACCTCAGATGTTCTCTAGTCCAGATTTCTTATTTTATAAATGACAAAAAAGAATCCCCAAAAGCTGAATGTTTTGTTCACAATTATATAGCTTTATTACCTGTATAACTTATTTGGGGAATTAGTGGCATTGTCAACATACAAAATGGCGATCTCTGATTCCAAATTCAGCATGCATTCCAGTATATCATGCTTCTCCCCATATTCCCGAGACTATGATGTACAGCTTCATTGTCATTTCATTGATTTCTGTATCATTACACACACACTCTCTCTGTCTCTGTGTCTCTCTCACATAGACACACACATTCAGAACAGGAATACCAAATGGACAGGGATTTGGGCACAGAATCCTACTAGAAAAAGAAAATGGGCTGGATCATATTTGGGAAAGTATACGGTAATCTTAACGGTGTCAAAGTACTGTCTGCCACAATACACCAACTGTGTCATACCACTCTTCTCTCATTGGCACTACAGAGCTGTGAATCATACTTGGTGCCATAGTTTCATAAGGCTCAGAATGACAAGTAAACAAAAGACCAGTGAAATGACATGGAGTCCCAGTGATAGCTCGACATACCATTGATTATTCAGAGCTTTACTATTCAAATAAAACGTCATTTCACTCAAAAGATGTTCAACTGGTTCTAGGTTAAAGTAGTTCCCCAAAGAGCAGGAAAATACTTCCTTATAAAAGCAATTCTCTGCTATCCACATCTCGAGAAAGAACTGCGGGCGTAGAAACACAGAAGGGAAACATTTGATTTTTCACTTGCTTATATGGGTATTGGATATGGGGCTTTGGTTTTTTTAAGATGATTACAAAAACGATTAATATGGAAGTAAGTGTTGCCTGATAATACATGTATAACGTGGTGGGATTTGTTTGTTGGCTCCGGGAGTGGGAGGGGAAAAGGGAAGGGAAAGTACATGAATTATGAGACGATGAAAAAATACTTAAAATCTTTTAAAAATAAAAGCAATTCTCAAGATGATAGGATTATAAAAGGAGATGAAGGTCAATGACAAAGAGGTTAAAAAACAAAGAACAGAGAAGTTCACTGGTGTCTTCAGACCTCATGCAAGCAGAATCTTACAGCTCACTTTCTCTTCTCCTAGTCCAAAATTTCTCCCAACTAAGTCCTAGATCAATCCATCTAGGGGGAAAAGGACCTCATATTGTTTCAAATCTGTTCCCTACGTCCTTTGCTATCTTGCTCAGTTCCACTGGCATTCTGGTCCCCAACACAGAGGTTAAAGCATATTACCAGTCATTATTTGCTTATAAGAAATAGCCTAAATGGCCTGATCAAGTACATATGTGACCAGAGAAGAAGGCGGATATGTAATATAACAAGCCAGAGTTCTATATAACAACTTGCATTACTGATGAAAAGATGATAGCTAGCTATAATCAACTTATGGTAATCACCACTAAGAAAGGCGAGGCAGGAATATATCCCTAACGTGTAAGACGCCATGTGCCTTTCCTAAGGCCTTTCTTTCTCTTCCACATCTCTCCCAAGAATGTGGGATTCGGTTTCATCACGGGAGGGAGTGTGAGAGCTACCTGGCAAACTGGTCATTGAAAACTTTAGGGGTTTAGGTCAGAGAGAGAATGCTTAGAGAATGGCTGGAGGTTTCTGGCTCCTAGGGAAGCTGGGATTGAGAGTGCCCCCAAATCAGGAGTGTAGATAAAGGCAAGGGTGGACAATTCAGAATTTTGTAGACAAAAGCCTTGCAATGGGAATTAATTTTAAGCAAAACACAGAGCTTATAATGGGAAGAATAGATAGTAGAGAGAAAATGGGCCATGGGGGGAAATAACTCTAGCAGGTAATACTTCTTTATTAGTTCTAATCAATCTGTAATTAAATCTACATATGCAGCACTAAAATCCACCAGATCATCAACTGATGCATATTTAGCCTCTGGTCTCAATGACATTTAATTAGTGAGCAGACAGCTAAATGCCAACCTTTCTTTTTATTGGCAGTTTGTGTGTGGCTGTTCTTCTTATCCATCTCCTCCCCAATAATGAAGCTTGATATAATTTTTGTAGTGACGGAACAAATAAGAAAAATCCAAGCACAAGTAGAATTTATGCTTAGAAAAACCGATGAAATTTGAATATGTATATTTCAATTATAGGTTGGTACAATTCCTGCTGCTTTTTAATCAACTATTCCTTGATGCAGGATCACAGGATTTATTCTTTGTTAAAAGAGGGTCTTTTTCCTGTTTCTTTTCGTAAAACTTTTGTTGCCAGCACATGTAATTATAAAGTCTCATATGGGAAAAATTCTGTTCTGACAGGAAAAGAGCAGCTCTGCTTACTGGCTTGGAGTCGTCATTCTTTTGGTCACAACGTGCAACTTCTCCTTCAGCCATATATTCATATGCTGATTTAATCCATATGTGTTCTTCTGAACCAAAGACTGAATTCCATTGTGTGTTGAGGGTGATATATGACTCTCAGGTAAAAGTTAAGTGTAATAAAGAAGTAAGATTGATGTAACAGGAAGAGTGAAAAAGCAACACTTAATTAAAGGGACGTGAAGCATAATTATTCATTTAAAGTTAGCATTCTCCAGGTGTAATTCTCAGCCTCTCACTTAATAAATCTCATGAAGAAAAAATAATTGGGGATTGAGAAAATAGTAGTAATAATAATAACAATAACTAACATTTATGTGGTGTTTGCTATGTACCAGACATTGTACTAAAAGCTTTTGATCCTTACAACAACCCTGGGAGGTCAGTACTGTTATCATCCTCAATTTGTAGATGAGGAAACTGATTGTGAGAGAAGTTCAGTGATTTGCCCAGGGTCACCGAATTACTCATTTTCCTAGTTATTTAAGTTTCTAAGGTCAAATTTGAACCCAGGTTTTCATGCCTACTGGTCTGGCACTCTATCTACTGAACCACCAAGCTGCCCTTTCAAATATTGCAAAATATAGCTGTTGAATGCACAAAAATGATGTATATGTTTATGTATCAGACTTGATCTTGGGGTAGTATTCATTTATTTCAGGAGATGAGAGAAAACATTGTATAATGAGTATAGTGCTAGTTTTTAGTAACAGGAAAACCTGGTTTCCAGTTGTGTCCCACATTGGCTGTTTAACCATTGGTAAATTATTGAACCTCTCAGTGTCCTTCCTTAAGCAATTCTCTACAACTATAGCTTACAGAAGTTAGTGGGTGAGTCTCCATTGGCAGAGGGAGTTCTCTTATTCTGTTTCTTACTCTGATTAAATTATAGGGTGGCCTAAAACATTCATTTGATGAATTACTTAATTTAAAGCTGTAATTACATAATTTTACAAATGAGTATTTTTAACTGGGCATTTCATCAAGTATTGGGAAATATTTCTGAATTACTTATGGTACATTTCATTACAAACCAATATAATTTTTCAGTTTCCTCATATGTAAAGTTAGGGGATTGGACTAGTATGCAGTTTGAAGCCCTCTGTAACTTGGTGTGGTTTTAGAATGTGATACTTCTTTTTTCCATATTAATTAAGAGTTCATTACAATCCTGCCAATAATATATGTTGTTGAATTAAAGAGAAAAAGGTTTAAATGATGTACCTGTTTACTGGATTAGTTTGGGAGAAGCTATTGTATTATCAAGTAAATGAATATATGAGAGACCTTAATAGAGGTCCAAAATAGATTATGGTACAGAGGAGCTGAATTACAAAATCACAATATTCAATTTGGAATTGACTTTTGTGATCATTCTATTCAAGTGTCTACATTTTCAGCAATAGAGATCTTTGTCCTTTTGGTAAAAAAATAAGTAAAATAATTATTTTAATGTCTGATAACACCAAATAATGCAAGGTTTTCTTTTTAATTTTACATTATCTGATCAGTGTTGTTAGGAATATAAACATATTAAACAGAATGTGATTGTTTGCTACTGTTTCATTGTTGGGAAGAAAATTCAATAAAATTATTTGGAAAGTGTAATAAAGAGTAAACTGACTGAAAACTACTACTGCTTGAAATAGAGAAGTAAACTAAGGGGAACCTTTTACTTGTTGAACTAGAGAGACTAAACTGAAGGAAACTATTTCTTCAGTAATGACTGTTGTTCTCTGGCTTTGATTAGGATACCCTGGGGTTTGCCTATTGATCCCTACTGATTGCTGATGGACCAATCTATTTCCTAACCCCCTTCCTCCCTCACTCCCTCCCTTAGCCAACCTCTCCCTTTTGCCTCCCTCACCTCCCAAATCTTCTTGAAGCCTTTGCTTCTTCCCTCCCTCCTGAGTGAACTATAAAGATACTCCAATTGCTTTCTCAGTCAGGGGGTTTATTGGGATAACAGGGTGAGAAACTGAGGTAAGAGGGATGAGGATTTCCCTAGACTACGGGGATAATTTTAGAAAGGTTTGAGGAATTATTCTAGTCACAAACTGTGACTCTGAGACAGGGAGATGGAGAACAACTGTTTGAATCTTTTTTTTTTCTTCTTCATCAAGAAAATCTCTTCTTCAGTGTCAACTTCAACTGCTCAGAACCAGAGAAACCCAAAAAACCAAATTAGCTTCACAAAGGTCTTTCAGTCAACTTCAAACCTCCAGGGAGAGAGAGTGTGTCTCCCAGTCAAAGTCCAAAAGCCAACTTTTTCTCTCAGAGTCAACTTCAACTACTCAGAGTCAGAGAAACAGACAAAGTCCAAAAGCCCAGTTTCTCTTCTCAGTGTGGCCAGCAAAGCCCCCAACTGCCTCTCCTGGGAACATTCCATTGGAATCTTCTCTTGACTGACAATAGTGTCTTCAGCCTTGCATCTTGGTCCACAAGTCCTGCAAAACCCTTCTCTCTCATGTCTCTATCACAGAAGACACTGTCCAGAAATTTTCACTTTCCTCTTAATTAGCTTTCATGAAAATTGTCTATCAGATTTTTGGTAGTTTTGTTTCTAAGTTCTCATTTTTATTTTTAAATTTCTCTATAACTTTTCCCGAATGGTAGGATCATTCCCCCCCCCCAAACAGTTTGGTAACATAATGAGCATCAGAATCACTGGAAGTAAACCCAAATTTTAAATAGGCGTTGTTATTAACTTTCTTATTTATTCAATGTTATTGGGGTAAAAGTCTACAAATTATCTACAACAATGCTCAAGTTATCAATCTGATGCTCACTCCAGCATCATATTGTCATTAATGTTAAAGTATTACCATAATTTTTTAAAGATTTGAATTGGAATCATCATCATCATCAACATCATCATCATAGCTTGCTTTTATTTATTTCCTTAAAGTTTGCATTACACTTTTACTTTCTCACTTTATCCTCACAAAAGCCATGAAAAGTAAGGAATATCATTATCCTTATTTTATACCACTAGGAAATTGAAACTATTTAAATGATTTGCCTAGTGTTACATAGTTTTTATAGTTATATGGTAGAATTTGAATTCAGGTTTTCATGACTTTAGATCCAATACTTTCTTTGTCATACCAGCTAACTACTATTTTGAGTATTGATTTCTAAAACTATTATGTGACTTCAAAAAGAAGGACAAAAATAGTCCATGAGATGGAGAGAAATTAATGGAGTAATGTATATGTTTAAGCCTCCAAAATGGAAATAAAATTATTTTAATTTGCAGGAAACATATCCTTGGAATTTATACTTCATAAAAACTAATTTATTATTATCAATTATTATTAACATAGAAGTTATTAAAGTGATGGATGCCTTTCTCCTAATTTGGTGGTATGGTGCTGGATTTAGAAGCAAGGATCTGAGTTTGAACCTTGACTCTTCCATTTACTAGGTAGGTGACCCCGGACAAGTTCCTTTATGTCTTTGATTCTTAATTTTCTTATTTGTAGAATGAGGGGACTTTATCAAATCATTTCTAAACACTTTTGTATAAGAAAATCTGTTAAGATTGCATTATTGCTGATAGGATATTTTGCTTTTAGATATTTGATGTATAGAGATATCAAACTTTAAACTTTTTAAAATTTCATAACTTAAAATGAGACAATGAATTTGAAAAGTAATAAATATGAAGCCAAAAAGGTGATCTCATAATAAAAGTAGAATGATTATGAGGGATATTTAAAGAAACTTGATAGTTTAGGTTTGGCAAAGAGAAGATTGAGCTATCTAAAGATTGAGGAAATCTCTTCATATGTCTGGGCTTCAATTTCCTCATGTGTAAATATGAAGGAATTAGGATAGATGCTCTTTTCATTCCATGCTGACTCTAATATTCTATGTTCCATATAAAGGATATGCAAGTATTCCTTATTACTTGTAACATTTTAGTAATAGGAAATTAATAATATACCAGATATTTTTCCTAGCCATGTAGATTTCACTCTTCATATTAGGTGTAAAGATATTTTAGGGCTGTGATTTGAAATCTGAATTGCCAGGGGAAACATCCCAAATAAAATACCCAAGTAAGTCTGGAAGTTTATGGTAATTTTAATTAATATAGAGGGAAAGATTTCAAGGAGGAAGAGGGAAAAGGGTATAGGATTTCTCCCACCTGGCCTGTGCCAGGGGAAGTTCAATATCTCTGCTACTGGGTCTCTGAAGAAGATTAGAGGCTTTTAGGAGGATAAAGTTAGAAAGTAAAGGAGGGAAAACTCACCCAGAAACTCACCACTGAACTGGACAATAGCTGTAGCCACACCAAGATGCTTAAAGGCCCAGCACACTGCCACCAGCCACCTCTCCGCTGCCAAAGGTACGGGAGAGAGGAAGTGAGCCAAATATATAGACCTTTTACTCTTGTGTCCCCTCCTCTAAATTTTCATGTCTACCAGTCACTAAAAAGGCTTTCCTCCAGGACTGCCCAGTCTTTAGTTCTCATCTTCTTTAATTAGATTATATCTTTTGAGTTACTTAACACTTCTTTGTTAAGTTCACCTTTTGTTAGTTACTTAACCTTTTTGTGATTAATTTACCCTTTATAGTTACTTAACACCTTTTTGTATTAAGAGCTTAAAATAGACTTAGCTTAAAGTTGTAGCTTCACTATAAAGTAAGAACTAAGTACCTTCATTGTTCAATCAGGAGATTACAACTTTATCTTCTCCATAAAGTAAGATCTAAGTAGGGTGGAGTGATTTAAAGTTCACATAGACAAACTTGATTTCATTATCTACTGTTACTTAAAAGAGTACCATAATTACTAAAACAAGGTTGCTTATGGACAACAAAAGTCTTGGGTGTTTGCTTACATTTTGAGGACATTTGTGGCCTCATAGTATATCTTATTAGTGTGTACTATATTTGTTAGCCCAAATGGTCATGGCTCAGTAAATGGCCGGTTCCATTTGTTATTGCAGAAAATGAAAGTTCTGTTGTCAAGTTCTCTTTTTATCTGCTCCAAGCAATTGGTGTTTTGACTGAGAGACAAAAGAGGTAGGAGCTTGGAGAAGATGGAATAGCACAGTGGAAAGTGTACTGGCCTCAGAATGGGGGATCTTGGTGCAAATCTTGAATGCCCACACTGATGTGAGATTAGGCAAAAAATATTAGTTTCCTTGGGTCTTAATTTCCTAACCTGCAGAAATGAGGGAGCTAGAGTGAATTGCCACTAGGTTTCTTCTCAATCTTTGGTCCTCTGCTTAGCCTCTGCTTTTTGAGTCTCCCTCTTCATTATGTGCATCTCACCTGAAAAAGACATCCTTTAGACTCATCATAATACTTCTGATACTACAACTTAACTTTGAGAAATTATATAATCTGGCTGGGCCTCTGTATTCTCATCTAAAATAAAAAGACATCTTATCCGATGAAAGGCAGTGTAACAGCTTGTAATGAAATATTGATAATGTCAAAGGTATTGACTTTGAAAATTAACATGATCTCATCTCTTTTAAACTGTTGATGAAGACTTTCATTACAAAGATGTTCCTTAGAACCAGACTATTATTAAAGTCCTTTAAAACAATATTAAGTAGTCAAGTTGATTACAAAAGATGCATTCCTAAACATGTGTAACCTTGCTGTTTATGTGCTAGAAGAAATCACACGGAAAAAATCTGAAGGGAGTCTAGCCAACCCCTATCCTTTCTGCTTTGCTGTCTGGAAGATGGTCCAAGGGGGCACATGCATAAACAATTTTGAATAGAGGTTGCTGAAAAAAATCACCTGAAAAAAATCACCGTGAGCAAAGAGGTTTGGGGACGTGTGGTCATGAAGGACAGACGTCACCAACAGTAACTAGTTGAGTTCTAATAAGCTTCTAGGACATGCTGGAACTTCTAGGAGCTGACTATATAATGATGACAAAAAATGCCAGCAATACACAGAATGCAAAGCATTAATTGCAAGCTTTTGTAATAATAGAGTGATACCAAAAGAATTCAGGAACGATGAAAAACTGAAAATCTGTACAGTGGGCGTGAGGACTTAGAGATCAGGAGAAGTGGGGTCTATACACTCCAGTCTGAGGGAGAGAGGTCAAGTATATGGAGGAATTCCCACATGGTCGAGACTCTTAAACATTAGTCATTGACTCTGAGATCTCTCAAATATAAAGTATCAGAGTTTTAAGTACCCTAAAAGACTTGAGTCATCTTGTCAGCACAGTCATATCCACTGATGAAGTCTTTAAATTCCAAGATGCTGCCCAGATAAAGCATTATGAAAGTGTGTAAGAAAAGTACCAGTTAATCAAATCCCTACCTTATAAACTGTCATCATGGCCCTTGGGCTAGTCCAGGGTCAGACTCATTTAGCTTGCATTCTGGGATATGTCCTCTTGCCTCCTTATCTCTGGGGTCTGTCTTCTCAACGATAGGACAAATATTCTCCAATGTGTCATCTGAAAATTTGTGAAGCATGCCATTTCACTTTGATCAAAGCCTTTGGAAAAAACTTTTAGAAAGTACAGAAACGAGAAAATATTGCTGGAGGCAACCCAGTTGAGATTTCTTTCCAAGTTGTCATCTCATCATTAAGAAGAGCCCTTTGAACTCAGCCTTTAAACCAGTCAAGAAAGTGTTGCAGATGGCACTGTTGCTAGTTGCTATCATCCAGTATGCATGTCTGAGTCCTGCATATCTGCCTGAAGAACACAAGAGAGGCCGGCACTAAATTTTCTCACTCAAATCCAGGTCTAAAATCTAGCCTATATGACATTCTTCTGATTTGCAAGCCCAATAATAATATTTTGGTAATGATTTTATCTTACTTCCCTCCAATTACATGTAAAAACAGTGACCGACATTTTAAAAACAATTTCAAGTGTTAAATTCTCTACCTCCCCTAACCCCTGCCTTGCTGAGATGGTAAGCAATTTGATACAAACATTACATGTGCAATGATACAAAAATATTTTTACACCTTAATTCTTTTGTGGAAGGATACTCAAACAAACATATTAAGAAAATGAAAACAACTTTGCTTTGGTCTGGGTTTGGACTTCATCAGCTCCCTCTAGAAGGAGGTGCCATTTTTGATCATGAGTCCTTTGGGACTGTTTTGGATCATTGCACTGCTCACATTAGTGGTGCTATTCACAGTGGTTCCTTGTACAGTATTGCTGTCCCTGTGTACTATGCTCCCCTGGTCCTGCTCACTTCACTCTGCTTCCATTTGTGTCATTGAAGTCTTTCTAGATTTCCCCAGGTTCTTCCTGCTCATTATTTCTTATAGCATAACACTATTCCACTACAATCATATACCACATTCAATCATTACCCTTCACTTTCCAATTTTTGCCCCCACAAAAAGAGCTACATGAAATGATGCTTTTGTGTACGGTATGGCCTTTCCCTTTTTTTGTTTTTGTTTTTACCTCTTTGGGATATGAACCTAGTAATGGTATTGCTGAGTCAAAGGGTTTACATATTGTTTTATAGCCCTTTGGGCATAGTTCAATGCTGGAATCAATTCACAACACCCCAAACAGTGCACTAGTGTCTGTTTTTCCCTTATCCTTTCCTTGTTTTAGCATTTTCTTTTTCTGTCAAAACAGCCAATGTAATAGGTATTGGAAGGTATCTCAGAGCTATTTAATTTGCATTTCTCTAATTAATAGTTATTCAGAGCATTTGCACATGTTTATAGACTGAGCTTTAATTACCTTGTTTGAGACCTGTCTGTTCATATTCTTTGACCATTTATCATTTGGGGAATGGCTTGTATTTTTAGACATTCAACTCATTTCTCTAATATATTTGGGAAAGCAGATCTTTATTTGAGAAACTTGTAAAAAAATTGTACCACTAATGATTACTGTGTGTTAACTCTATATCTTATTTCTCCCTGTTTAGATTCTGACCACCACATCCTCCAACTTGCCTTCTTTCCTATCAGCCCCACCCTGCTTCTTTTCTCCCCTACACCTCCTATTTTCTCGTAGGGTAAAATATACATTCATACCCTATTGCCTGGGTGTATTCTTCCCTCACTGAGCCAATTCCAATGAGAGTAAGGTTCACAAGCTCCCCTGCCCACCTCCCTCGTCTTTCCCTCCCCTGTAAAAGCTCTTTTGTGCATCTTTTATGTGCAGTAATTTACCCCTTCTATTTTTCTTTTCCTTTTCTCCTTAATTTACATTAAAGATACTAACTCTTGGCTTCTCCTGACTATAACTTCCAATTTTTTTTTGATGTTTACTCATTTTCCAGCCTTTTTCTTTTCTTTTACTAAGAAAACCTGTCGGAGTTGGACTCTGTAACTGTGGTGAAGGATCGCTTTTCCAGGATTCATTTAGTTTGTGCAGTTGCCGTCAGACCCAGTTGTAGGAATCATCTGCTTTCAGTTCTTTTAGGGTGGTGTGATGCAAAGCGAGTTGTGCTTATTACTACTTACTCTACCAGCCTGTGCTCCGGTCTATGAGCAAGCACAAATTAAGTCACTGCTTTATCTATTACATCTTCAATAGAGCGCGTTTTCTAGGATCTAAGAAAGACGAGCTTAATGGGCTGTACTTTCCAGTTCTCCCACCTCTCTTGTTGAAATGCAGACGTGTCGAATTTGCCCTTTCCTATTCGTACAGAATCTCTTGTAGTCTTCATTAAGTGCAATATATACTCCCCCAAAGTCTCCCTGTTGATTCGTGATCATGTGTCTGTACACACCGCCACAGATCCCCATGAAACATCCCAAATCGTGCATTCATGTCTATCAGTAGCAAACCCTTTCTATTCTAGCGGGGCTTGGATGTTATGGAGCTGCCAGTGACTCTGCACTGGTTGTCTTTACAAGAGTTGCATTTGGTTATAGCAGTGGTTCTATCAGCCTGTCAATGAGGATCCACTCACTGGTATAGGTCAGAAACTCTCCACAGTTCTTTATCCAGTGAAATGCTGGTGTTTTTCCACACCACAGATGTTCCATGAAGACCTCAAGAATCGAGTTTTCCATGAAAACTCATCATCTCCATCTCCAAAGCTCACGAACTCCATCCGTGGAGAATTCCAGCGGCTTCTCTCGCATCCCTTCCTCTGGCCATTTGAAGGATAGTCCTCTTTCTCCAGGGAGTGTGGAAGAGGGAAATAATGGATATGATCAAGGAAATGTTGAATCTAGAAAATATTGCCTGGTTTGTTTGCTATGAACCTGGTATAAGTAGGTACTTCTTGTTTGGACTCTTAAGTGGCAAAGTCCTGATGTCAGGGAGACCTGAGTTCAAATCCGACCTCAGACATTTACTATTTAAGTGGCTCTGCACAAATGAGTTAACTGCTATTTGCCTAAATCCTTGTGACTATAAAATGGGATAATAATAACTCCGTTTTGGTGAAGATCAAATGAGATCATATTTGTAAAGAGCTTAGCACAATGTCTGGCATATAGCATGGACTTTTTAAACATTTCTTTCTTTCATCCCTTCAAATTCTCTTAATAGAAACTGAAAAGGATGGGATCTCTTTTAATGAAAACATGTTCATAGAGACCCAAGTGCCATACAATCACCTTAACAGCTTTCCTGATTTGTTAATATTTGTTTGTGCCTTTACATAATATTAATCTTATTATTAAGCAACCCAGGGGTGATATGACAAGCAACACCTTGTTCAGGGATGGTGACCTTGGGGGTTGCTTTATGGAACTGGTCCTTTCTGCACGCAGTAGGGATTGAAAAGATGTTTGGTATTGTATCAGGGAATGGACTGGCCCCGAGGAGAATTTGGAATGAGAAATACACAAATAACTAATCAAATTATCTCTAGCAGCTCAATCTGCAGCCTGAATCCTTAGACCTTTGGAAGTTAAAAACGTGAATAAATGTGGCAGTCAATTACTGGGGCTGCAATTCCTAGCGTGTGCCACAGGCTTTATTGATTGCTTTCAATTAATGTATGCTAGCAAGTAAATTAACATAACACCTGAGGCGGAATTCTCCAGTGGGTCCTGGACACTGGCTTCTTCCCAGCCTTGCCATTTCCCCTCCTGCTGAGCCTATGGCTTGGAGCTACAATAGATTTCCGTCTAGACAGGACATTCCCCATGACTCTAATGACAGGCCATTTACAGCAAACCCATGTTTCACTGCAGAGATGTCTCTTTAAGTGACATCTTATCAATGGCAATTCAATTAGTCAGGCTGAAGTCTATGAGATGTAGCTTACATTGTGTCAGGAGGTACTCTTTGAATTTGCATTTGAAATGTTAATACCTGCCAAGTGTTATTCTGCCTTTTATTTCATGACGAATGCGGAAAAATGCACGATTGAATTTAATGATGCTCTGAGACCTGCCGCTTCCTCACGGTTACTACCACACTCGGAATGTATCCCTGCGATTAATTGTAACTTGGGGTTCGGCAACAAAAATAGTAGAATCCGATGCACAGTGCAGCGGAAAGCCTAGATGAAGGGCCATGAGACGCAGAACTCAGTTTCCTTTTGGTAAGAATTGGTCCTCTCCATCCTGTTCTCTAAAGCAGTCCGCGACCATCCGCCATTCGAGAAAAAGGTAGATCTGAAACAAGCAAATACCGTCTGGCAAAATATTTTTCTATGTTGGTGTGTCGTCATTAAAGCTTAAAAAAAGGAAAAAACTCAACACAGCCAAAGGCATCAATGATGTATGATGAAAACAACCATTTGTGTTTCTTGGTTTACCAGAAGCAGGGACGAAAATGACGTCAGATGAGACGTTTGGGACGTGTTGTGGTCTGTACAAAGCACCGACATTATCAAGATCGTCACTCCAGAGAAGATGTAATTCTTCCCGATTTGACAACGTGTCATCTTCGTCAGCCAGTCTACTTCCAACATGGAGGAGGAGCGGACATTCTGTCATAGTCTTACGCCTACAGGAGAATGCCGTAGCTAGCGTGTGCCACCTGAGAAGCCGGTCCCTGCACTGTTCGTGGAGGCACGGATCTTTGGGAAATTCACAAGCTACCCATCGAGGATCGCTTTTGTTATTTTGCTGATTATATGGACTTAAGAACGTGAGGAAGACAATTTTAGTCATGCAGATTAGATTTGAAGGTCTGAGCACACACTCTTTTCTTTAGAAAACCAGTTGTTAAATATCTGCCAGCATAATGCTGCATACCTTTGGAACCAGCCTGTAGCCATTTACATTAGAATCTCCACAATATTTTTTATTGGGATATTGGGATAACATCAAGCCATGAATCCACATGTGTGTATATTTACAAACACATACATTTCATATGTGTATACATTCCTATAATTAATTATATGTGTGTGCGTGTACTTGGGATCTTACATATTACTTCAATAAATTAAGATTTTTAGATTTCATCATAGCTGAATACTCTTTCCACCAATGGATGTATCAATTTGGTAGCTTGTTGTTTTGATTGAAAAACTTAACACTTAAATAATCATAAAAATTAATAAGCCATTAATAAGACTATTGAAAAAATAAAATGTGCATATATAACATATATAATTAAGGTGATATTCTAATGAAGTGATAGACTCTATGCTATAGTTATAACTACCTAAACATAACAAGGCACAATGATGGGATTTTTTAACTTTTTTTTAAATATTTTTATTATATAAAAGTCAATTTATTCCTATAATTGTTATTCTTTTTTAATTTTTAAAAAATTTCCACCAACTACATGTAAAAACAGTATCCAACATTTTTTTTAAACCCTTATCTTGTCTTAGAATCATTACTGTATATTGGCTCCAAGGCAGAAGAGTGCTAAGGGCTAGGCAATGGGAGTCAAGTGACTTGCCCAGGGTCACATAGCTGGGAAGTGTCTGAGGCCAGATTTGAACCTAGGACATACCGTCTCTTTGGCTGGTTCTCAATCCACTGAGCTACCCAGCTACCCCCGGTATCCAACATTTTAAAAGAATTTTGAGCCTCAAATTCTCTTCCTTCCTCCCTCATCTCCCAGATGTTAAGCTACCTCATATATACATTTCATATGTGCAATCACGCATGTAAAATTTTTCCATATTAATTCTTTGTTAGAAGGATACTCAAACAAAAACACTATGAAAATTTTAAAAATTGTTTTGGTATATATTCAGACTTCATCAGCTTTCTCGGAAAGTAGGTGGCATTTTTGATCATGAGTCTTTTGGGATTATTTTGCATCATTGTATTACAGAAAATATCTGTTATTCATGATTGTTCATTGTAAAGTATTCCTATCACTGTATGTAGTATTTTCCTGGTTCTGCTTCCCTTACTCTGCTTCAGTTCATATCAGTCTTTTCTGGGGTTTTTTGAGCTCCTCTTTCTTATCCTTTTTCATAATAGTAGTATTCCATCACAATCATATACCGCCTCTTACTTAGCCATTACACAATTGGTGGGTATCACTTCACTTTCCAATTTTTGCCCCCACAAAGCGATCTGCTTTAAATGTTGCTTTTGTGCCTATAGGGCCTTCCCCCTTTTGTTTCTGACCTCTTTGAGATACCAAACTGGTGATGGTATTTCTGCATAAAAGGGTATATATTATTTATAGCCCTTTGGGCATAGGTCAAGATTATTCTCCAGAATGCTTGAATCAGTTCGCAACAACCCCAAAGGTGTATTAATGTCTCAATTTCCCCCACATCCCCTCCTAATTTTATCATTTTCCTTTTCGGTAAAAATAGTCATTCTAATAGGAATGAAGTGATACATTAGAGGTTTTTAAAATGTGCATTTCTCTGATCCACAGTGATTCAGAACATTTGTGCATGATTCTAGAATGAGCTTTAATTACTTTGAGAATTTCCTGTTCATATTCTCTGACCATTTATCAATTGGGGAATAACGTATATTTGTATACATTAAATTTATTTCTCTAATTATTTGAGAAACAAGGCCTTTATTGGAGAGACTTGTAAAAAACTTATGCACTTCAATGATTACTGTGTTACTCTCTATCCTATTTCCCCCATTTAGATTCTGACCACCATATCCTCCAAGTTGCCTTCTTTTCTATCAGCCCCACCTTACTTCTCTTATTCCCTTCCCCTCCTACTTTCTTGGAGGGTAAGATAGACTTCTATGCCTAAATGATTGAGCAAATTCTGATGAGAGTAAGTTTCTCCCCATCCATCTGGCCCTCCACTGAAAGAACTTATAAATAAAAATTCATCTGGCGGCTTCTTGTTGGATTTATAAGCATTTGTTCCTAAAGAGAGAGAAAAAGGAAGAAGAGTTCAACCTTTCTAACTTTTGGTAAAAATCCAATCCTCCATTACTTGCCAGCACTCGGAGCCACAGCTTGTCAGAAATGGCCACGTGATATAAGAAAGCAAAGAGAGAGCAAACCCAGAGAGCCCGTTAGTTCAAGTTGGGAACTCAAGAGAGAGCTCTCAGCTTCTTGCACAGATTTTCCAAAACATCTATTCCTCCCATCCCTGTATCAAGGGCCAGTGGTTTTCATTATGCCTGAGCCAGGATGCTTGCACTGACACTGGGACGCCAGGGGACATGTGATTCTTTGTTGTCTTCTTCTGAGTTCATGTTTTGGACTTCCATGTTACCGAAACAACTTTCTTTTTTGTTTGTTTGCTCATTTCCCAGCCCTTTTTATTCTTTTTTTTTGGGGGGGGGAGAGAAAAACTATTAAGAGTTGGGCTCTATAACTGTTGTGTAGGGATCAGTTTTACAGGCTTCAGATTCTTTGTGCTGCTGCCATCAGAACTAGCTCTAGGGATCTCTCTGCTTTTAGTTCTTCCAGAGTGGTATGATATAAGGAGAGATGTGTTTATTACTCTACCAGCTTATGCTAAGATCCTTGAGTAATCAAAAGCACTCTTTTCTGCCTTGGAACTATGTTCAGAGTTTCCTGTTTGCTTGTGGCAGCAAGCTCTGGTGTGAACTAGTGCTTCTCTTCATCCTGAGACCAAAACCTTGTCTGTGGTGTAAAAATAATGAGCAATTAATTGATTATTAATTATAAACTAATTAGATCCTCTGCTTATTGTGCTTACAAAGTATCTTCAGTTTATATAATTGAAGTGAAACTCATAAGTGAACTTCTCTTCAGGGTCAGGCTCAAGGATGCTAAGGAGACTCTTGTTATATAAAAATAAACTATTTATTGAGAATATGAAGATAAAGATTTCTAACTCTGAGGAATTCTAACTCTACCCAAATAAAACTCTCTGGTTCCACAAGGAACTGCTTCTCCCATTTCCACAGGCTACACTGATCCTTCCTGCTCTGACTAACCTAAAATTTCCCTATTTCTACAATGAACTAATCACTATTATCCTTATACGAAGTTTATAATTCTTAACTTTGTCTCCAAGTTATCAAAAATAACAAAGGCTAGCTGGCTGAGCCTCAGCAAGAACCAAGTTAGGACTCTGAACCCTAACAGACTCAGAGTCCAAACAAGACCAGGTCTTTCTTTGGTCTTCTCAGATTTAAAAACAATTTATGAAACAGCAATAGACAGTCGCTAGTGTTTCCCAAGTTGGAAAAGGAAAATCACTTAGCTACTTCAGGTATTTCCCTTCTTTCCTTTTACCTTAGACAGTGAGGAGAGAGAGAGAGAGAAAAGATGTCACCTGCTCCCAGCACTCTGAGACAGAATCACTGCCGCTACCTCCCAGAGAGTAACTGCCAACTCCCTCAGAGTAACTACCACACCCAGAAAGCATAACTGCCACAGAAAAACCATTAAACTATCAACATTTGAAACTGACACTGTCTCATCTACTTCAAATTCCAATTCCTTTTCAAGCCAGCTTCTCTACTTCTTATCTCTAAACGAATATAGCAAGACTTATTTTTTAATATCATCCTTATAGTGGATGGGCAATGAAAAGAGATAAGAATCTATCACCCAGAGCCAACAAAGGAGTCCACGTTGGCATGCTGCTTTGTGCCCCGCTTCTGCCCTGGTGCAATAGATCTTTTGTGCAAGCCTTCTTAGTTGTTTGTGGCTGAAAAATTATTTCACCTTGCCTGGGGTTTATGCTGTTTCACAATTCATTTCGAAACATTGTGTAATAGTTGTTTGAAAAGTAATTTGATAGAAATCAGTGGATTTGTGTATCTCTTCACCATCTTGGCTCTGCAACCCACCCACCCTCCCCCCCAACAAATAAGATTTATAGTAATATACACAAACATGAAGGAGTGTCCAGAAGATTAGTGGAAGGACAGATTTTTATGGAAGGACAAATCCCTTATTTCCTAGAGGAAAGAAAATCCAAAATAATCTAAGTTAAGAATCCATGAGGGAAGGCTGTGTGGCTCAGTGGATTGAAAGCCAGGCCTAGAGACAGGAGGTCCTGGTTTCAAATTTGGCTTTATATATTTCATAGCCATGTGACCCCAGATAAGTCACTCAACCCCCATTGCCTAGCCTTTGCCACTCTTCTGCCTGGGAACAAATACATGGTATTGATTCTAAGATGGAAGGGAAGAGTTTAGAAAAATTGAGGATCCATAATCCATGATGATTGATTCACAAATCAAAGAGTAAATTATGTTCTAGTCATACAAAGTTTTATACACATACAAAATTAACATATATATATACATATCCCAATATATGAATAAGTATAATGTGTGTGAATGTAAAAACATACATATATATATATATATATATATATATATACATGCATACATGCATGTGTGTTGTTGTTTAGTTGTTTTTTCTGTCATGTCCAATTCTTTGTGATCCTATTTAATAGTGTTTTCTTGGCAAAGATGATGGAGTGTTTTGCCTTTTTCTTTTCTAGCTCCTTTTGTAGATGAGGAAACTGAGGGAAACAGAGTTAAGTGACTTGCTCAGAGTGACACAAGTTTTAAGAGTCTGAGACAAAAAAAAAAAAAAGTTGAGTCTTCCTGACCCCAAGCTGAGCACTCTATCCATTGTACCACGAGAATGGCCCGATGCATTCAAGAATAAAAGTTTAAAAGTCTGGACCTGTCAGCAGTCGGGACTATGGAAAGGAGTATCTGACTAGTACCAAGCACCGTGTCTCTTACTGTCAAATTTGGGAGCAAGGGTCTCAGGATTTTTGTTTATTAGAGATACTGTCCAAATGCTAGAAAAAGCCACTCTCTCCCATGTAGCTCCCATAGTGGGCCCACTCCCTCTTGAGATGAAGGAACGTGAGAAACAAAAGAAAGAACAAAGTCAACTACAGATGTTTACGAGAAATGAGAATAAAACAATCAAATGAGGTCCTTAATAGAATAAAAAACATACATTTAATAGAAATGAAAGTCAGTCTTACTCAGCGGAAGGAAGGCAAGGTTGGGGCATGGTAAGGACCAACAGTTTCGAGTTTTTTGGCTTTTTTCCCAGTGCTCCAGCTCCTGGATCAAGCTTCTATTTAAAAAATAAACAATTAGTAAACTGCATTGTATGCCTCTATCCTTGTCCTCCTGAAGGCCATCTTTAAATGGTTTCCTGTGGATGGCCACCATGATTGTATGAGACTATGGAGACAACCTTGCCAACATCTCTTTCATCTTTACTGGACTCTTAAGAGATTCTCAAATCATCTATTCTCCCGGCTTGATCTTATATCATCTTCCTCTCTCCAAGCTGTAAATAAGTAAAACTATCAGTCTTTGAAGCCCACCCAAGTCTTGAAGGTAGATACAGCCCCTGTTGTTTCCTTATAGCAACTTTATTTGGCTAGAAGAGACTATTGACACATTCCTACATCCATCAAGTCTGGGGAGCATTGACTTACTAAGTCACAACAACAGCTTCCTTGGGCAAATAGAGTCTCAGAAATGGCTTCCATAACTTTGAGGTAATGTCTAGTTCAGCCAATATGACAAGGTCTCGGGCAATTTAAAGGATGCAGCAACATTTCAAACCCAGATTCTTCTGAACCAATGATGTCTTGGGGAGTTCCTGGCCTAGCTTCTCTAGATTTTGCTGGTACATTCATAGTCAACTCAGTCATATGGATTCATTCGATGTGCTTGGGACTATGAAAAATATAAAGATAACTTCTGTGAGTTGACAATCTAGTAATTCATTAGGACATATACTCATAAGATCATATCATGGAGGAGAATAGGATAAATCCCAAAGAATGCCATAACACATTTAAAGGATATCATGCCAAAATGCTATGAAGTGTTAACGGAGGAAAAAAGTAAATTCATTTAAATACCCAATTATTGATTATGTTATATGTTCAAGCTACTGATGCTAGTCTCAAAAGAAAATAATGAACACGAATACAAAATTATCCCTGCCTAGTGGACAGAAATGTGGAAAGGTCTAACATAGAAGGTGACATTTAAGTTGGATATCTGCGGTGAGGAGCAGAAATGTGGGTATCATTAATTCATTTATACTTGGCTTGGGTAGCTTTTCCCTCCATATATGAATATAGTTCTTCCTGAGTTTCTATGAATCCCTAAAAATGAAATAATCATCCCATGATATATGTATTAATAGACGTTCAGAATCAAAGTAACCTCTCCCCTCATAGTTATTCTGAGCTAAAAATATGTTCCTCACGTTCTATGTAAAATTTCATGTTGGTGAGGATGCTTAGGTTTGGAGAAGTGCAAAGGCCTCTATGCAAACAAATAGAGGTATTTGAAAATCAACAACAGTATAAATTACCAGTCAGGGATGCTAATCATCAATATTTATTTGTTTAAGTGTCAAAAGAAAAAGTAACTATGAATTCACTAAGATATAAAGGTCCTTTAGATCAGTAATGGCGAACCTTTTAGAGATAGATGCCGCTGCCCCCTTCTTCCCCCGCCCCATGCTGGGTATGCTCCATCTCCCTTTACTCCACACAGGGTAGGAAGAAAGCACTTCTTTCTTTCCCATTAGACTGCTCTGTCAAGGTGTCATGAACTGATGGCCCCCAGCATATTTGGCTTCCTTAATATGGGATAGGGTAATACCTTTTCAGGGTGCCAAATTGTATTAGGTGGTTGATCTTTAAGGATTATGGTGATGTGGAATCAGATCTGCCACCCTCCTCCCTTGACTCCCTCTTCCTTCTCCCTCCCCCTTCTCTCTCCCCCTTCAGTTACTCTCTTCAGTTGGTGACAACTGGAAGTCAGATCTGAGTAAGTTTGCTGATATATCTAATAGATAACTCACTCTGAATAGTTGGAACAAGGGGTTTATTTAAGGAAAGAGGGAGGAAAAGGAAATTGGATGAGAGAGAGGGTTTAGGGTTTCCCTGGCCTTAAAATAATCCTAAATTAATGAATAATATTGCAGTCTTGAATGAGGGATGTGGCTAACAGAGTTGAGGATCTTTGAGTCACTTTCTGATACAGAAGAGAGAAATCAGTAAGAAGAGGACCTTCTGAGTCCTTACTCCTTCCTGTGTCTGGAAAAGAGAGACCCCCTACAGTTTGGATGCCTCTCTTCAACAGTCTGCTTCTGGTCACATTCTCTTCCGGAATGTTCCTTGATTAACAGCTTCTGCAGATCTTCATCCATTGCCTCTGTTGCAAGATTTCCTCAATTTACTCATTCCCATTGTGTAAAAATGTCATCAGGTGCAGTGGGGAGGAGGGAGGGAGCTGTTCCTCCTAACTCCCTCTGCCTTTTCGTAATGAATTCAGGGGGGTGGGAAGTGGGGAGGGAAGGTGGCTGAGTGCCCACAGAGAGTGCTCTGCATGCCATTTTTGGAACCCAATCCATAGGTTCATCATCGCTGCTCTAGATAATCTACTAAATATTTTGAACTTTTGACTATCTGGTTTCCACTTAAAAAGATCTTTGCATGGCATTTAGGTTTTTGTTTTTTTTTAGAATGTTTTTCCATGGTTAAATGATTCATGATTTTTCCCATCCCCCTTCCCTCCCCTCTCTGGAGGCTGACAAGCAGTTCCACTGGGTTATCCATGTATCATTGTTCAAAACCTATTTCCATCTTATTCATATTTGCAATAGAGTGATCCTTTAACCTCAAAACCCTAATCACATTCCTATTGGACTACGTGATTGAGCGTGTATTTTTCTAATGCATTTCTGGTTCCTCAATTCTTTCTTTGGGTGGGGATAGTGTTCTGTCTCCTAAGTTTCTCTGGATTGTCCTGGATCAATGCATTGCCATTAATGGAGGAGTCCATTATATTCGATTGTTCCACAGTGTGTCAGTCTCTGTGTACAATGTTCTCCTGGTTCCGCTCCTCTCACTCTGCATCACTTCCTGGAGGTTGTTCCAGTCTCCATGGAATTCCTCCAGTTCATTATTCCTTTGAGCACAATAGTATTCCATCACCAACATGTACCATAATGTGTTCAGCCATTCCCCAACTGAAGGGCATCCCCTCGTTTTCCAATTTTTGGCCACCACAAAGAGCTCAGCTATGAATATTCTTGTACAAGTCTTTTTCCTTATTATCTCTTTGGGGTACAGACCCAGCAGTGCTATGGCTGGATCAAAGGGCAGTCAGTCTTTTAGCATCCTTTGGGCGTAGTTCCAAATTGCCCTCCAGAATGGTTGGATCAGTTCACAACTCCACCAGCAGGGTATTAGCATGACACTTTGTATTGTGTGGAATAAGCAGCCACTCACTGAAATGACAAACCTGGAATCAGAAAGGAAGAGTAGCAGAAAAAATGTTATTTGCCAGCCCAAATAGGACCAGTGAGTAGCACAGGCGCAGAAGCAAACATCTCGGTTCCTACCACAAGAGCACTCCTCTCCCCTAGCTGATTTCTGTTGTCTGGGGCCGGGACTTACAGTCTAGACACAAAGCCTCCCCAGGCAGAGAAGAGCGAGGCACAGAGCAAGAGCCCATCACAAACCTCTCCTTGGGAGGCAGAAGGAAGTCCCCAGAGTCACTCCCTTAATTAACGTCTAAAGGTATGAAGAGGTAACGAGGTGAGGTGGGAAAGCGTGGCTGAGGGGTCTGCGAACTGCTTTCCTCATTTCGTGCACTGTAACAGGATGGAAGCGAGGTAGGAGCTTCCCAGTTCACGGAGTCTCTCCCAATTTGGTGAGCATCCCTGAAGCCTCATTCTGTAGGCCAAACAGAATGCTGACACGTTCCATTCCTGACAGAGTCGCCGGATGTCCGCTCCGAGAAGAACAGGCGAATCCCTTCTGTTTCTCATACTTGCATCCCTTTTCATGAGCTTTGTTGCTGCTGCTGCTGCTGCTCTTTTGTAGTTTCAGTCACATTCCACTCTCTACATGACCCCATTTGGGGCTTTCTTGGGCTGGTAATTATGATCCGTAATAAAGATAATTTTGATGTAATCTGACTTTAAGCCTACAGCCTGCAACTGTAAAGGAATGAAAAACGAGAAGGCAGCCCTAGAGATCTATGTGGAAGCCCAAAGGGTCAAAGCTCTGGGAGCGCAGTACATAGACACTAATAAATAGATGGAGCAGACTTACATAAATGGAAAATAAAGATGTGTTAACAAGGGGACAAACCCCAAATGTTTGTTTATATTAAATTTTATTCAAGTTAGTACCTGGAAGTTGTTACCAACTATGGCGCTCGTCCTTACCTTAGGAATACAAAGTTATCATTTGAGTTTCTATTCAACTATCTCCCATCTAGTGAGATGCATTAGAGTCAAACTCCATCCTGAGGGAACATTAACCCCCAAGACAGAATCATCGCATAATTCAGCATAAATAGAGCATAGTTGACAGGCCTCTGCTTTGGAAGGCCCGAGGGCAAAGCAGCCTGGAGAATAACCACCTGACCCCAAGAGAGCAAGGGATGCCTGTAGGTCCTAAATGAGGGCATCAGGATAAAGCAGTCCATCTGTTCCCTCACTTAACATTCAACTAGTTAAGCAGAGAGCAGGAAAAGAAGAACTTTATGAAGGCTAGAACAAATTATAAAAGAAATTTATTTTATTTAAGAATATGCAGGACTAGCGAGCACAGTGGTTTCCGACTAATGGCCACACCACTAAAGGGGATTGATTAAACATATTTTCATCATAAATTTGTCATTCGACCATTTTTGGATAGATTTAGTTGCTTGTGGAGTCGAAATCTTTTGGTGTGTATAACCACCAGCAGTTAGCACTTACTGAACTTGGGTCTCTGAGACGCCGCCGTATAACACCGATTTCCAGCATTCAGTATGCTATTACTGTCTACGTGTGGATGTCACTTTCTCTGAAACTATGCAGGAATTCTATAAACGATCCAGACACTGCTGTGAATAAGCATGAGCTTGAGAAGGAGACTCAAGGACAGACAGCAAGAATACAGAAGGCCAAGATGAAAGGAAAAACAAAACTACTCCCAGAAAGCTGTTATAAATTTTAGTTTGTTGGTATTATTCCAGGACATTAATAGGAGGGAGAATCAGGAAATGGATGTGATGAAATTTCACCGTAATCTGGAGTTTTTGTAAGGATGAAGATAATGAAGTAATCAGCCACCTGAGGCTACAAATAATTAGGTTTTACACGACTCAAAGCAACAGTTTGGAATTGAAGGCAACTCTCTTTTAATCTATACGGGTACACAGAGACATCATTGTAAAAATAGTATTTTAAATTACAAAGTTTAAATTCCTTTTGAGAAGAATTTTAGGTAAAGAAAGATGCTACTCTCCAAATCCAAAAACTGAATCGTTGGAGAAGACACCATGAAGAAGCCTCCAGACCACAAGCTGCACAAGAAGATCAAAAATGAACTTTGGGTGTGGTTGATTGAACATTTATTTGTATGTATACTTTCATGCCAAAGGGGACTGACTGCCCCCTAACTGGCTTTTTGTCAATGGGTCCAGCAATTATTGGTTTTGTTCTTTTTTTCCTCTTATCCTCAAATTGTTGTAATGTTTAAGTTGATTATGTTTTTATGATCCTTTTTGGGGAAACTTCTTTCCCCAATAACGAATGTAAAAATGGAGATTTGAACCCCAGACTTCAATCCCCAGAAGTCCTTGCTCTAGTTCCCAAGATGCCCTCTAATCTCACTGAGATTTCCACCTGGGCGAGATCAAAATTTTCTATTTAAACTGGCTGTAAAGTCTACTGAGTCTGTCTTCCTACTTCCGCTTCTGAGCACATACGGCTCTCTACCTAGCAGGCAAGATGTGAGTGGTTGTGAATGGGCTCTCTGGGCCTAGACACGTGCTTTCTTATTTTGTATTTTCTTTATTTCTTAATCTTAAATAAACCTCTAAAATATAATCCTTAAAAAGCATCTTGGAGGAATGTGGCTTAAAAAACAAACAAACTAGGCACTAGCTATTAAAGGTTGAACTTAAAAGATCAGAAGATTGAAGGTATTTCATCAACCAACGTGGCTCGCCAAAACTGTAGCAGTTAAAATTAGTTTTTCTGTTAGAAATTATATTATTATTATATTTATATATATAGTATAATACTATTATATTTTTAATTTTTAAAATAATATGTTATTATTTTTATATATTTATATATATATAGTATAATACTATTATATTTTTAGAGGTTTATTTAAGATTAAGAAATAAAGAAAATACAAAATAAGAAAGCACATGTCTAGGCCCAGAGAGCCCATTCACAACCACTCACATCTTGCCTGCTAGGTAGAGAGCTGTGTATGCTCAGAAGCGGAAGTAGGAAGAGAGACTCAGTAGGCTTCACAGCCAGTTTAAATAGAAATGTTGGATCTCGCTCAGGTGGAAATCTCAGTGAGATTAGAGGGCATCTTGGGAACTAGAGCAAGGACTTCTGGGGACTGAAGTCTGGGGTTCAAATCTCCATTTTTACATCATCATCATCATTTTCATATAAATCTTTCCCTCATTTTTTCTCACTTCTTCATCAAAACGTCACAATGACCCTTACTATGTGAAAGGAAATGTTGCTTACAATATTGTACTTTGTACTTGTGGGAAATAGAAAGGAAAATAGTAGAAGCCATTTGAGAAGACAAGAAGTGGGCGAGAGTCTGGAGCGGTAAGTGGATGTGGACCTTATTGTAAATGCTGACAAATTTACAGAAGGGATGTTAGACAGAATATTTTCTCAGAGGTCTCACTTACTTGTTCGAACAGACTGCTAAAGTTAGCTTTAACTCAACATCTCATACCTTAAATGTTTGGTGAGAAAACTCCGTTTCATCTCTGATGTTTTGTAGGTTTGACGAGCCCTTTGTTTTCTGCAGTGAACCTCTTTAGTTCAGTTGAGTCCTTTTTTTCTTCTTTAGAGCTAATACTTTCTACCTTCTATGTTTGGCACACAGATATTTGGAAATGTGTTGGAAATCTTACTTTTTGTCTCTTTCTAATAAATGGGGATGACATGAAGCAGCTTCTCATATAACCTGCTCATAATATTTCAAAATAATAACAGTAGAAGGGTAATTGGAATAAAAATGTTATTTTTTACTGACTTCTTGAATGCTTTCCATTTGACATTGCATTTCCTGGCCGCTTTGGCTCCGATTTCTCTTCCTACCTGTATTGTTGTTCCTTCTTAGTCTCCTTTGCTAAATCTTTATCGATTTCCTTCCCTCTGGTGCTTCCCTTTCATCTAAGGATCAAATACAAAATCTTCTGTGTGGCATTCAAAGCCCTTCAGTATCTATTCCCTCCCTCCCTTTTCAGGCTTCTCCCACCTTACTCTCAGCCACTCTTTGATCCAATGACCCTGGCCTCATGGCTGTTCCACAAACAAGACATCATATACTAGTTTTCTTACGGTTCTTCACATGCAACCTTTTATTTCCTGTCTCTACCTTTCCATGGACTGTCCTCCATCCATGCCTGTAATATAATGTATGATATAATAATGCATGCCTTCTCACCCCAAGCCTCTCCTAATCCCCACTAAAACAGATCAGCTTAGATGCCGTCCTACAGGAGCTCTTTCCTGATTGTCAGAGTCGATAGTGCCCCCCCTCCACCACACTTCTCTGAAAAAAGAATTCCTCATGTTTACCTTGCATATGTCTAAGATGAATGTAAAGAAGATAAGCTTCTTGAGTGCAGGGATTGCTTTATTTTTGTTTGACCACAGAAGAATGTGACCGTTATTTGTTGATTGCTTCTTGTATTTTAAAAATGGAATTTATAGCATATAGCTCTGATGAACTGTAGTAATAAGATGTATTTGTGTTATTTTCAAACCAGCCTTTTTTCTTCTTCACACTTCAACCCATCAGTAACATTCCTATAGCATCTTATATCAACAAGCCTCTACGTCATCCCTTTTCTCTTTTTCTTGCCAAAAACAATTTGGAGTCTGTCACTAAGTAGAAATTATTTCCTTCTTTCCCAGAGCCACTCAATAACACACGTTTATTTATGCTTTCTTTAGTGAAAATATGATTAATATTCTTCCTCTCACAGATACTTTCTGCTTAGGAAGCATTTTCTCTGGCTTCACAAATCAACAATAAAATATTAATGCCCATCTAACTTATGGGGTCTTTTAGCTTAAATTAATTTTTTAGCCGTGGTGACAGTTGCTTGGAATGTTAGCCATAAATATAAAATTTCATTAGCTTCTTCTCAATAGTGTAGCATTTTAATTATTATTATTTATTTGGGTGAAACATTGATATATTTCCTGGGTTGATTAATGGGAGGAACTTTAAGGTCGAATGGCTGGCCCCTGTTAGTATAAGGGGGTGGGAGCCTTCTGCTGTCGACCTTATAAAAACTGGGGAAGAGATCCTTGAATTAGCTCAACATGTACAACTGAGGCCGACCTTCCTTCATCACACCAAATGTGGCAGAGATACAAAATAAAACAGTGACTTTCCACAGAGATGGCATGGGGTTCCATAGCTATAACAGGCTAAAGTGGGAAGAATTAAAGGGTACAGGAATATTCCAACATGACAGCTAGCAACATGCTCCATATACTAGTATTGCACTTATGGTTATTTGTCCCCTGACACTGTTTATCACCACAGTTGGCAAAGATAAATGTGACAAGAATACTTTATCTTACTTTATGAAAATATGTTTTAATAAATTTTACTGTCAAGAAAGAGAATATAAGGGATAGCTGGGTGGCTCAGTGAATGGAGAGCCAGGCCTAGAGACAGGAGGTCCTGGGTTCAAATTTGACCTCAGACACTTCCCAGTTGTGTGACCCTGAGCAAGTCACTTGACCCCCATTGCCTAGCCCTTACCACTCTTCTGCTTTGGAGCCAATGCACAGTATTGATTCCATGATGGAAGGGAAGGTTTTTGTTTTGTTTTTTAAAGAGAGAATATAAAAAAGAACTATTCTATTACCTTTATAGATTATCACCAAATTATTTACAGAGTATAAAACTGCATAAAATAGCTTTAAATCCTCTTGGAAGTCTTTCTAATAATTGGGGAAATTCTCCAATATGTTTAGACAGGGTCAATGTTAACCACTTGCATAGCCTTCTGATAACAAATATGTTGTGTTTCATTAGAAATGATTGTAAAGTTGCCTATAGAAAAGTTTTAATCAATTCTGATGCAATTAACACGTACTTGAAAGAGCAGTTGGGGAAGAACCTCGTTTTTCAGCTCACCCCATTTGGGGTCAAGGGGCTTTCCTGTGTCCGGGACCCACCTCAGTACTTGGAGAGCCAGTGTGACATGAGAGAGAAGACTCAAGGACACACCGCGGGACAGACAGGGATACAGCATGCCACAACATAAGGCTTGAAGCTTCAAGGAATGGAATCTTGGCAGTTGTCAAATGAGTCATCTGATAACTTGAGAGACCTAGTTCTGATCATTCAGAAAGGAGCTGATTCGGGTTCACTCCCAACTGATATCTCACTACAAAAAGCCAATCCTTTTCCATTTCCCTAATGGGCTTCTTTTCCTACTCACCTTCCTGGCTTCTCATCCTGTCTTTAATGGTTTTCTCCATTCTCCCAACCTCTCAGCTGGGAGCCTTGCCTTGTAGTTCATTAAAAAGAATGGAGGCTGTTCTCAAGAAGCCCCCTTTGCTCAAATCCTCTTCATTTCACATTACTAAGATGATTCCTTTCACTATCTTGCCTTTCGCCCCTGTTTGAAAATGAGGCATTCTTTGGCTTTGCCAAGACAACTCCTTCTACATGCTCATGCAAAGCTATTTATTCTACCCTGTCTTTTCCAGAAGATTGCCCCCTCTGTCATCTTTACTCTCTGATCAATGCTTCATTTCTCTGACTAGATGTTTTCCTACTGGCCACAAACATGTTCATGTCTTCCCCACCCTCCGAAATCCTTACATCATCCATTTCTGATAGCTTTCACCATTCCCCTCTTTTTCCTTTTCTGGCTAAATTCCTTGACAAGGTTGACTACACATCAATGTTTCCACTTACTGTCCTTTCACTCTTTTCTTAGCTCATTGACTTCCAATCTCATCATTCAATTGAAATGACTTTCTGCAAAGTTGCCAGTGATTTTTAATGGCCAAATCTAATGGGCTTTTCTCAAACCTCATCTTTCTTCAACTTTCTTCAGCCTTTGACTCTGTTGATCACCCAATTTTCCTTTATACTCTCTTCCTTTTAGTTGTGTGTGTGTGTGTGTGTGTGTGTGTGTGTGTGTGAGAGAGAGAGAGAGAGACAGAGAGACAGAGAGACAGAGAGACGGAGAGAGAGAGGGAGGGAGGGAGGGAGAGAGAGAGAAAGAGAGAGAGAGATTGCTGTCTTCTGGCTCCTTTTCAGTTTCCTTTGATGCATCAGCTGAACTTCCTAGTGTAGGTTGAACTTGTTAACTGTGGGTGCCCCTCCAGGCCACTCCCTGGGCTGTTTTCTCTTAGATCCATCTTATTGCACTTGGTGAACTCATCAGTTTTAATGGATTTTACTATCATCCTTAGCACAGATGTCACAGATTTATTTGTTTAATCCTAACCTCTCTGCTGATCTCTAAGGTTACATCATAAATTATTGGACTTTTATTTTTAAAATATTTATTTTTATTCTCTGGTAATATTTTATTATATTTTTTTCAACTACATATAGAAGCAATTTTCGCATTTGTTTTCTGACATTTTATGATCCATATTTCTCCATCCCTCCCATTCTTTCTCTCCACTCCAGGATGACAAGAAATCTGATACAGGTTATACATGTGCTATTACATATTTCCATACTTGTCATGTTGTAAGAGAAGATACATATTACATATTGTATTAAAAAAAGATAAAAGAGCAGTTTGTACCCCCAGGGAAGCTTGGATTTTCTATATGGAGAGGGGGAAAGAGAGGAGAACCCCCTTCTCAAAATGGGGTTCAGGGGAGACAGCAGATGTAATGGGTTGGCCTAGACAGAGGAGAGGGGGTTTGAAGATTTCCCCCTCTTCAGCCTTTCCTCCTTAGCTAAAGCCACTCTCCCCAATTCGCTCTCATCCCTCTTGTCCCTCGTCCAGTTCTCGAGACCCAAAAGGGTCTCCCCTTGATCTGTTCACTCACACTCAGCTTAGGGAACAGATAACTTTAATGTTAACTCAATCAGGTAATACGAAAGAAATAATGGGTAGATAAGAATGGGAAAAGGAAAGTGAGGAGAAGGGGTCCCTGTCTCTATCTAAACCCTTTCCCCTCCCTCCTCGAGTTTGTGGGGAACTCAGGCCTGGGCAACCTGAGCCCCCCGAGATAAAGTCAGGTTGACTCACCCCTGGGCAACAGGAGCTGAAGTAACTTCTGCTCAGGTTTCTCTTCAGAAATCCCTTCAATTGGGAAGTGTTGGGGGGAAAGATTTCCAGTCACCAGCAGGAAAAATGGGTAACCCACAGGAGAAAGTCTTTATCCACCTTTTCCAACTGAGGAAGTCTTCTCCTCCAACTTTATACAGGATGTTTCTGCCATCCTCATGTGAGCAAGTGAGATTTTTTTTTTTTTGGTAATGAATGTAGGTACCTTTCTTAATGTGTGATTGTAAGGCGATTATTCTAGTCCTATGTGGTTGATGGTAGGGGTTAATGATATTTTAGTTTAGGCTTGAGATTGAAATTCGTATATAGTTTAATAATTCTAAGGGATGCTAAATCCACCCAAATAAACTCCCAGGTTCCACAAGGAATTGCTTCTCCTGTGTTTCATAGGCTATACTAATCCTCCCTGATCTAACTAACCCAAATTTATACTATCTGCGTTGGGCATTGTTCTATTTTGGTTTCATGTAATAAGTTTTAGGTAAGATGCTCCAATATCATTTTGGATGTTTTTCATCTACATTTACTGGGGTTCATGGATTTGTCTCAGTTTTTTTTTTTTCAGCCAGGGATTTTCACTATGGGCTTAGGGGTTTTCCTGATTTGATTAAATTTTCTTCATGGATCATGCGTCAGATCTTATGCCTAGTACCAGTCTGGGTTCTTATAAGGTTCTGTGTTATTTGCTACCCTATAGAACTGAAACTAGTCCTGGTACCAAGTACTCTTATCATATTACTCCCAATTCAGTGTCACTGTCCCCTAAGTCATGTTTCTTACAAAATTCTTCAAAACTATTGACTCCTGCAATATACAGTATTTCCTCTACTGATAGTTTCCTATGTTTTCAATTGCTTCATCAGAATCAGAATCAGAAAAAAATTGTTTGTTCAGAATTTGTTCACTATGCCAATTTGTGTCCCATTCATCTAAATCTGGAATCATGTATCCATTTTGACTTTATCTTGGTATATTGGTGAAATGTTGATCTACACTTGGTTTCTGCCATGATGTCTTCCTGTTTTCCAACAGTTTTTATCAAATAGTATTAGCTGGTCCATAACTTGCATCAGATTTTCTGTTGTGAAAACATGACATGCTCACTTTTACCTTAATGAGAAAATAGGCCCCCAGATTTGAGAGGCAGCCCAGTTCTTCCTTGCTCTAGCCTCTGTACATTAGCCACCCTATCTTCATGCATTTGGTATACTGCTTATTAACTGTTAAGAAAGAATATTTTATTCTGTCCACCTCCAGAGAAAGAAAGGGCAAAATAAAGGAGTAGCAATGCAAACGAAAGCTCTCCGTTATCACTTCTTTATTTGGATATATTTGGGGCTTTGGGTTTATAGAATTGTTCACACTAAAATGAATAATATGGAAATAGGTTTTGCATTCTGATACACGGATCACCCAGATTGAATGGCCTGGCAGCTCTGGGAGTGGGGAAGGAAGAGGGCAGAGAAACAGTTGGAATCCTATCACTTCAGAAAACTTCTGGGGAAATTTGTTATAAAATAATTTTTAAAAAGAAAGTATATTCTAACTTCATTTCAAGTACATTCTGCAATTTGCCCATCACAGATGTGGCTCAAAAACTTTCCCTAGAGTATCTTTACGACTTTGTCTTATTATCTGATCTGGATTGTAATAGAAGCAAGCTCTTTTTTGCACCAAAGAGAGTAGGAAAAAAAGCTTATCATCCATCATAATTTAAAAACCAAACTGTAGCTACAGCTATGTTGTTGGTTTAACTGCCTCAGGTCTTTCCCACTCTCGTCCATCTTCAACTTAGACATCAAATTGTCCTTCCTAAAGGGCAGGGCTAACCAAGTCACTTCCCCATTCAATAAAGTCTAGCGGCATCCTATCAAATATGAAATGTATTCTTTTATACTCAGAACCCCTCATTCCCTGCCTCCCCCTTTCCTTTTTACTCCTTTTGTTCCCTTTCCTCTCTTCCATAGAGCATTCTTCAATCCAGGAACAGATGATCTTATTGCTGTTTTGCATACAAGATCTTCCCTCTTTTGACTGAACATTTTCTGTGGCCGTCCCTCATGACCCAGTTCTTATTCTGTAAAAATGTTTGCTTATTAATGAATACATTCATTTGAAACCTGGAAATCACCCCATGGGAAATACAAGTTTATACTTGTAGGGGATTATTAATTTGATGCTAGGAATCAACCCAAAACATTGTATTTATTGTGGATGATATCATATTAGTTCCACTGAAAAACACCTTAAATAGCTCATTTATCTCATGGAATATTTTCCAAATAACATCAGAATATCATTTGCACCAAGCGTGTAAATTCTAAATGTATGCCAACTTTCGACTTGGCTGTCCCGCAAGGAGTTTAAGGCAATAAACAAAAGCAGTGAACAAAGGTAATACCTAAAACAGCCCATTAGCCATCAAGATATCACGTCAGTGAGTCATTCATTCAATGAGCATGAATTGAGCAATGAATAGAAAGAAAGTCAAGCCACAGTAGCAGTCCTTGAGGAGCTCACAGCCCAATTTTGAATACAAAGTATGAATAACTATGTGGTAGAGAGTAATCTCAAAGGTAAGGCAGCAGCGGTGAGAATAAAGATGGCGGAGACACAGAAATGGCTCCTGCAGAAGTTGAGATTTGGGAATTGGAGCTGAGTGAATGAAGCCAGGGAAACTAGGAGGCAGAGGGAAGGACAAGAAGCATTCCAAGATGTATGAGAGCTATCACAAAGGCACTGGGCAGGAAGAGAACGGAGCCGGAGTGAGTAATACAAAATCAATTCAGGGTAACTGGATCTAAGAATTCATGTAGGAAAATAAAGTATAAAAAGGTTGGAAAAGTAGAATGGTTAGGTGGGAAATGCTGGGGAACTTGACATCTCATCCTGAAGGTAATAAGGAGCCAGTGATGGTTTTTTAACCCTCAATCTGTGCTTTAGGAAAATCTCTTTGGTAACTCAATGGAAAATGCCTTAGAGAAGAGACTTGAGAAATGAAGGGCAATTAAAAGGCAAAAGGGAATAATCTGGATGAGACATGATTAGGGTTTATACTGGGGGACAACTGGGTGAGTAGAGAGATGTGCAAAGCTAGTGATAAAATCTGCTGACAGATTAGGTAATGTTGGGAGAATGCAGGTGAGAAGTAGAAGTCACTAACACTTAGCTTGTGAACCATGATGGCTGGGAGGATGACGGTACTCTCAACAATAATGTTCAAGTTGGAAAGAGGAGAAAGATGAGGCTACGATTGAATACATTCAGACACTTACTGATGTCCTGAAATCCAACTTGAATGAGAAGAACGTATCTAAGGCAAGTCATTACACCTACACAATACTACTGGCCTTAATCTATGCCTTCAGCACTCTAAAATAAATCAAAATATATGTGTAAAGCATCCCCCCAAATAGTTATACAATATTAACAAAACCCAGAACTTGTCATCCAGATCCATCTATAAACAGATTAATAGTTTCTTCCCTAAAAAGAAGACAGATTACAGTATAGAGTAAACCAGTAAACAATTCCTATAAAATATATTTGGAAATATCAAGCAGGAGTAAACATTGATAAGAGGTCTATGAAAAAATAGAGTCGATAGAGAGGGAAGTCTGCTGGAGAAGACAAAATGGAATGGAATCTCTTGATCGAAAGAGGGAATAAGATATCCACAAATAATAATTTTGAAAATACAAATGGCTAAGAGCAATTTGAGGGAAGAAATATTATTTCCAGGCAGAAACAGCAAAGAAAGCTTCATGAAATCTGGAACTTAAAGGATCGATGGGATCTCGATGGGTGGAGATGAGGAGAGGGATATACTAGTATTGGAGCTAGAAAGAGGAAGGATATTCCTTAAAGAAAACACAAAGTGGGGGGGCAGCTGGATTGCTCAGTGAATGGAGAGCCAGGTCTAGAGATGGGAGGTTCTAGGTGCAAGGTTCAAATCTGGCCTCAGACACTTCCCAGCTGTGTGACCCTGGGCAAATCTCTTGACCCCCATTGCCTAGCCCTTACCACTCTTCTGCCTTTGGAACCAATACACAGTAGTGATTCCAAGATGGAAGGTGAGGGTTTTATTTAAAAAGAAGAAAGAAAAGAAAACACAAAGTGAAGGAAACATTGTTTATTAGCCCTTTTAAAATGGTGTTGGCTGAGTCAAACAAAGTAGATAGTTACCTCTGTGGTATGACTTAAGGAACCTGTCAAGGAGTTAAAGTCTTAATATTTCTTTATGCCATATGCAGTAGCCTACCAGAAATATGCCTTAATTTATCATTAATCTAACAAATACTGTTCTTAGATGGAGAGAGAAATGTATCACCTGGTAGAGTCCTTTCCTGTCCTAACACCTTCTTTTTGAAGGTAGGTACTAACACAAGTAACTGTAATGCAATTTAAAATGTATATGTGCATTAAGGGAGAGCCATAATAATTCAATCACTTATAGTGGTGGGGACCAAGGAAGACTTTATGTAGGAGTGGTATATAAATTGGAATTTGAAGGGTAGAGAGGATTTCAGTAGAGGCGGGTCTGACAAGGGGAAAATTATTTTCCTGGATAGAAGAAATATTTTGGACAAGGAGAAGGGCCCCAAATGCAGACTAGATGAAATGAGGCACGTCGCCTGGAGCTTAAGACACTTATGGTAGAATAATGAGAGCTGAAGCTAAAAAAGGTAGATTGGACATAGATTTTTAAAGTCTGAACCTTCATGAAAGAAGATGGGAGATGTGCTGCTAGATTGCTTTTTCAGACAGATCCGTAGAACACACACGGAGTTTTATTGAATAATAGGTTCAGTATGAGTGAAGGGTGTGATATTGTAGCCAAAGAAACCTCATATGACTTTAGGCTGTGCTAAGAGAGGGATAGTATTGTCTTTGCTCTCAGATCAGCCAAGATTCTAGCATTCTCGGGGGAAAATAACTACTTCGAACCAAGCAAAAGACCAGACCTCTCGTTGATTTATTTTAAGCATATTCAGGTATAGAGAAACTGCTCAGAGAGGACAGAAACGTGATCATTAACACTCCTTCACATAATCAGTCTGGATCCATGCTTCTTAGAGGCTGTGTAAGGTGCATGCTAATAGCCGGGCTCTGCTCCCTAATTCCAAATGAGTTATCTTTCTTTGATGCATGAACATTATACAAATAGTAGTAGTCTCTCGGTAACCGAGGATGGCGATTGTCTTTGTGCGTTTTTGTGCACAAAAACACTTGTGCGTGAAGGAGATTTAAGTGGAAGAGTCGATGCACAGAGACAGCCCCACTCTCTCGGCGTTGGAAGCCTGGGTCCAGTGGCACGAGAAGTCGTTACACCTGGAGACTTCCTCAGCTGCACTGGATGGCCGTGTTGTCTTTTATGCTCCAACACGTCCTGAGCACTCCACAGTGCTTTGCTGCGTCGCCCTCTCAGCCATTGAACCTTCTTATTGGTTTCTTCCGCCTGTTCAGCCGAAGCAGTCTTCACATGCTGGGTGAGCAAAGCCCTGGTTCACCAGGGGTCGACGATGACCCGATGGCTACCCTCACAAGGTTTAGCCGGCCTGTCGAAGCCGTTACCTGGGGTGTGGCCATTGCCACATGCGAGCAGCTACTGGGAGCCACAAGTGAGAGCTGGGTGTCAGGAGGGGGTCAGAGGCTGGAGAGCTGCCCTAGGAGGGCACGACAAGCCCTCCATACCAAAGATATTACTCCTCCCTGAGCAATATATACATATACATATACATATACATATACATATACATATACATATACATATACATATACATATACATATACATATACATATACATATACATATACATATACATATATGTTAGGAGGATGAAAAGGTCCTCCAAATGACACCAGATGAAAAACTGAATGTACTGACCACTGGAAAAAGAAATAGAAGAAAATAGGAAATGAAGGGAAGCCCCAGACCCTAAGAAACAGCATCTCAGGTGACACAATGATGCCCAATGAAAAAACCAGCTGCCATTTACCCCTAACCTTAGCCTCAAGGAGAAGAAATGTGGAGAAGTTTGTGCTTCTATTGAAGAATACTGGAAGTGGAGCCAGGAAGATTGCTTTTAGATCCCACTGCAGACATTTCTTAGCTCCCACTCCCTCATCTTTAAAGTGGGATTAAAAAATGGCCGCTTCATCGGGTTGTGAGAAGCAATGAGCTAACACATGTAAATTTTTTGGCAAACCTTCAAGCTCTAGTTATAGTGCTGATAGTGATCACAGCTGTTGTTGGGGATGATGAGAGGTTTTCCATTGTCTATCCTGGAAGCACGGTGAAGGCTGGGTTAGTATTACTAGTATTGCTCTGTGTTTCTGGTGACCCTGTGCTGGGACATCCTGGACCAATGGGATGGAGAGGAAAAGCCCCCATCTCCCAGGACCTCTCTGTTCTCCCGCATCCCTGGCAGGGATTATTGCATCTACCTTCTCTGCTATTCAGAGGGCTTATCGGTAGGAGAAGAGTCTTTCTTTTTCCTCCTTTACCAAGAAATGTCCTGCCCGCTGTGTAATCATTGCGAGAGTTCTACTCTGAGACGTAGATTTGCCTACCAGCACCTAAACCGAACAGTACCAGACAGGAACAAAAGCTTGTCCGGAGGCGTCCTTTCCTGGCGCGTTGACTTACACTCTCTGATCTATGGTTCCATTCTCTTAATTCTCCTAACTGGGTAGGGATGAGCGTCCAGGTTATTGCCCTAAACCAGCAAAGCTCTCAATCCTTCGTCCTTCAACAGGCACTCTTTAGGAATTTATAGAAAAGGTTTGCAGCCCCTCCCATGCTTTATCAGGCTTGTTTCCCTTTAGATCCAGGCTCAACAGCATCAGTATTGTCCTGGCTCATTCCACTAAGCCCGAACAAGAGCACCCCCTAGAGTAGTGGGTTGGGGGGGGGCAAGGGGAGGGGAGGACCTTCCAGTTTAGGGAAGAAAGAAGTTACTGCCATTGCCAGTATTGCTCTTGCTTTGGAAACTGACCCATTCTTTTAGGTTGGTAGTAAAGGGTTCGTCTTGTAGGCTCACTCCCAAGCTGGGCTTTGCTTCTCCATCCTTTTATACTAGCTACATGGAAGGCAGCTTCGTAAATCCTGTGCTGGATGAATTCCTCCAGGTGCACCTTGCTGTAACACTCATCCACCTGAGGGTCAGAGAGGCGAGGCTGGACGTTCATCTTTTACTCACATTGCCAGGATGTTTCCCAGTGGATTGTGGATAGTCAAAAAATAAAAAAGCCAAAACTTAGAGAGTGGGGCAGTTATCTTCAAGCAGTGGGATGTGTGCCATATAGAGAGAGGAGGACTTGTTTTCTCTGGCTCCAGAGGGCAGAACTAGGACCAAAAATCGCTATTTTCAAGGAAATACATTTAGGGTTCATATGAAGGGGGAAATTTGCTTACAATTGGAGCTGTACAAACGTGGAATGGGCTGCCATGGGAGGTGGTGTTTACTCTCATCGGAGGTCTTCAAACTGAGACTGATGACCACTAGGGTCAGGTCGGTTTTATTGAGGGATTTATTTAAGGCATGGATTAGATTAAATGGGCACGAAATTCCTTTCCAATTCTGAATTTCTTTGATTCCATTGGCCAGTACTGTTAGCCCCATTTTATAGAACATCTCAGATCCAAAAGGAATTTCCATTAAAATGTGCCTAAGAATTACTTATCTTTTCTCTATATGAAGACTTCCAGTGGGAAACCCTCTGCCTCTTGAGACAACCCATTCTATACTTGTGAAGCTCCAAGTATTTTTAATCACATCAAGTCGAAATTTACTTTAGAGAATGAAGTATCAGTAATCTATGCACAGTCATTGGCAGGGATGTTTTTGAGATTTTAGCTGAGTCACTGGAATTATGGTTGCAAAAAAATCTCTCAAATCAGTCTTGAAAGAGTCATTAATGAGAAGGTGATATCAAATTATCTGAAACTGACGAAAAGTTGGGGTAGTAAACCGTGATATCAAGTCACCTGGAGAAACCTTGTGGTTTGGTATAAAATGGGGCAGCCCTATACCATGCTACTAGGAAAGGGATTGGGAAGAGAAATTATACGCACGCACATGTACTCTCTCTGTCGCTCTCTCTCTCCATACACACACACACACACACACACATATATAAACATATACATAACTTGACGTATATACTGTGTTCTCTATATGTGGTGATCTAGGTTTCAAAATATTTGTTATGCATGTATATATAATGATGATCTAATATTAAAAATATTAGATAAAGAAATAGAGCCAAATGATTTATTTTTGTGCATTAATGATATGAATACAAAGTAATATACCTATTTATATTTAACATATTAATATACTAGGCTATAGTAATATGATATAAAATAATATATTATAGAATTATATAATATATAGTGATGTAAAGTAATACAAAATTATCTAGCCTTCAAAATATTTGTAACTTAAACAAATAAAACAAAAATTATTTTATTTATATTACTTTATATTAACATATATTCTAATTTATAATATTCTATTTTATAAAATAAAGTAATATTTGTAGGCACTTACAATACATAGTAAGTACATATGTACCTGACAGACTGTCTTTTTATAGTAATCTACACTTTGAAATATTACTTAAGAACTACAGTAAACATGATTTAAGAATACATAAAAGTTTCACTTTTAATTTTTCATTAAACCAAACATTATTCTTGAACATTTTTACTGCTTATTATTTAGTTCACAGGTAAACTTTAGTCTATCATGTAAACAATGTGCAGTTTAAAATTAATTTATTTATCCATTAAAGTTTCTATAGTTTACTAAGACATATAGATGACTTTAACTACTCAGTGCTTACTATCTTTAAATGTTAGTGCTGTGATCTTCCATGCCATATTGCATTCACATTTTGAATTATTTGGGCTCTAGATTAATGGATTTTAACAATGTAGGTTTTTTTCCTCCTGATGATTGATCAAGGATAATGAAATTAATGAAAGTATAATAACTTTTCCCTATTTCCCAGAAAATGTAAGTGCTTAATAAATGCTTGTTGATTCTTTCTGAAACAAATACAGAGCCTTCTGATAGAGACTTGCATCACATTAGAGGAGTTTCTCTTCTCTTCCCCAGAATCCCACTCTTAGAGTATGTCACGAATTTGGTGTAAGTCACCGTGTATTTGCAGACATCAATTTTGTTGTTGTTGTTATTGTTTTGGCCTTTCAGCTGAATTCTGCAAGGACCACTCAAAGTTTATCATGGTGCTTAGAGAAGACTGAATAGTACCATGGTAACTTCATGGAAGAACATACATAGAGGAAAAAAAGTATTGCTTCTCTAACCTACCGACTGTAAATCCTGAAATAATATTGATAATATAATTAATTATAAATAAGATTATTAAATTCTTTTTCAAAATAAAGATGTGGTATGATTTTTCCATGTGACCAATCTATTTCTTGAACTATTTTCTAAAACTTTCTAATATCCTCTATGTGTGCCATATGCATTTACCTTGTTTATTTTTTCCTCTTGACTTTTCATTTTGTTGAATTTATTATAATAATTCAAAACATCATTAGGCTGGAAGTCAAGATGTGGTTTCTAGTCTTGATTCTATTACATATTAACTGTGTGACCTTGATCAAGTTGCTTAAGCTTTTTAGCTTTTGGTTTAAAATCCGATTCTATAAATCACTTGCTGATACTTCTGAAGGAGAACTCAAATATCATTTATTCATTTCCTTTATTTTGATTATAGGGAAATTGAGGTTTCCTCATCTGTAAAATAATGGAGTTGGTCATTTTTGTATCACTTCCACTTATACTATTATGTGATTCCATTATTGTAGCCTACTGGGTAAATAGGTGGTCTGGGAGATTCACAAAGTATTGGTAACAAGCTATGGATACTAGTAATGCCAGCACTTAATATTTTTCAGACAGCCTTTACATAAGACATTTAGGTCTGTGACAGAGGCTGGCACTAGAGAAAAAGTGCCAGACTGAAGAGTAAGTGAAATGGATCACCTCAATGGGGGAGGGGCCCCAGGAGTGGAATCAAGAGGAGGAGACTGGCTGGAGGAGAGAGCAGTGAGGCTCTCTCAGTCATGAGAAGCGGAAGAGAAAAGGTGGGAAAAAGACTTTCTCCTGAGGGTTACCCATTTTTCCTACTGGTGACTGGAAATCTTTCCCCCTAACACTTCCCAATTGAAGGGACTTTCTGAAGAGAAACCTGAGCAGACTTTACCTCAGCCCCTGTTGCCCAGGGGTGAGTCAACCTGACTTTCTCTCAGGGGGCTCAGGCTGCCCAGGCCTGATTTCCCCCTAGACTCAAGGAGGGCGAGGAAAGGGTTTGGATAGAGACAGGGACCCCTCTTCCCCACTTTCCTTTTCCCATTCTTCCCTGCCCATTATTCCTTTTTTATTACCTGATTGAGTTAACATTAAAAGTTATCTGTTCCCCAAGCTGAGTGTGAGTGAATGGGTCAAGGGGAGACTCTTTGGTCTCAAGTGGTGGAAGGGGGACAAGAGGGACAGGAGCAAATTTGGGAGAGTAGCTTTAGCTAAGGAGGGAGGGTAGAGGGGGGAAAATCTTTAAACCCCCTCTCCTTTCTCTGAGCCAACCCATTACATCTGCTGTCTCCTCTGAACCCCACTTTGAGAAGGGGTTCTCCTCTCTTTCCCCCTCTCCATCCTGAAGGTCCAAGCTCCCCACAGGGTACAAAACTTCCCTCATATATCTTTTTTTAATACAGGTCCGCACAATACCTTTTGATGGAAAGGAGGGTAATTATACCTATTACAATATTAGAGATGATAAAACTGAGGCTTGCCAAAGGTCAAGTTAATTGGCCACAAAAGGCTAATCAGAGAATCATACAGTTTTCTCTAATACACATCTGGAATGCACACTCTTCTCCAGAACTTCCCTAATAAATTATCATCTACCCTCTACCTGAAGATTTTTAGTGAAAAGGAACATACCATATGAAGGAGCCTTTTCCATGGTTTAAGAGCTTGAATTTTACAAAATGTCCCTTATGTAAGGCTGAAATCAATTTCTCTGTAACTTGTATACCTTCCTAAATCAAACAGTGGAAGTCTCTTCCCCACGAAATCTTTTCAATACATGAAGATAATTGTCAAGTATTTCCTACATTTTCTCCTCTTCGAGCTAAAGCTGTCTAGCTCCTTCACTTAGCCCCTGTTGGTCATGGTTTTAAGTCTTCTCATCCTACTAATCACACTTCTTTGTATATTTTCAGTGATCTAGAAGTGCACACATTATGATCATGAAAGTTAGCAACAGAAATAACTTGAAGAAAGCAATAGAAAACTATAGTGGGGAGAGAAGATGGCTCGGTAAAATGTGGGTGAAATGAACTGGCTTCTGGAGAGCTTCCAACTTTATGAGTTTGATCTAAGTGGCAGCTTCTCTGAGCCATACCAAGGAAGACACTTTTCTAGGAATTAACATTTGTCTAGGGATAGGTCAATGGCTCAGCATTGGAGTATTGGCAACTTGACACATGAAGGCAAACAAGGGATTGCCCCGTGCTCAGTTCATGCACCAGTGAGACCGCTTATTTTAAAGTGTGGGAGTGGAATTCATTGTTATGTCTATATTTACATAATATACATTTCCACAGATTTCTTCCCTCCCACAATCCACCCACCCAAACAAAGGAATGTAATGGATTCCCATGTCTCTGGGATGAAAGAGTATGGTTCTAATAATAATGAATAGAGAGGCCACTAAGTGATTAAATGGATAGAGAGCCAGGAGTGGGTTCAAATCTGACCTCAGACATTTTCTAGCTGTGTGACCCTGGGCAAGTCATTTAACCCCAATTTTCTAACCTTTGCTGCTCTTCTCCTTTAGAGCTGATACTTAGAAGGTAAATGTTTAATTTTTTTTAATGCATCTACAAATTCTTATCAGTAGAAATATAAGAAATAAGCCATTTCCCTCCACCCTTCTATCTCAGACACTCTGGAATCAGGGTATAGTCACTAAGATTCGTCCTATGATATGTGCTATGACAGGAAGAAGAGAGACACTGATGTAACAATATGAAAACCGTTCTTTGGACTTCCATCTAAAAGTCATAGACTAATCTCTCACATATAATGATGGGACAAGAGACCCTCAGATCCTTTTGATCCTAGGTAAATGTCATAGATAGCTTTTTGGTTAGTGAATTCATGCAAAACCACACATTCGAGGGGGCAGCTGGGTAGCTCAGTGGATTGAGAGCCAGGCCTAGAGATGGAGGTCCTAGGTTCAAATTTGGCCTCAGGCCCTTCCCAGCTGTGTGACCCTGAGCAAGTCACTTGACCCCCATTGCCTAGCCCTTACCACTCTTCTGCCTTGGAGCCAATACACAGTATTGACTCCAAGACGGAAGGTAAGGGTTTAAAACAAACAAGCCACACATTCAAGAAGTATTCATTAAGTCCATAGTTTAACAAATAGGAAACTTGCCCTGTGTTCAAACTGTTTCATTTAGAACATGGAAGAATCCAAGAAGACGGTTACATTTCTCGTGCACATTGGCTTCTCTTATAGATCAGGTATGACTAAACTTGGATAGTTTAGATTTGGAGTTAAAGCAAAATGAAACCCAGACGATATTAGGGAAATTCTGTTCATCACAAATAGGGCATCAATTCAGTAGGTGCAGGTGCTGACATTCACATTCCCCATGTTTTACACGTATAGACGAGTGTATCGAGTCTGAGGAGTACCAATTCCTTGTTTTCGTGGCTTTTTGTACCAAAGAGCTCAGCAAGTTATAACAACAGTGGAAGTGATTTGATCCTTTGATCAATTAAGTCATGAGGATTTTTGGTCTTCTTTCCCTGTTCAGAGAAAAAACTAGCCTAACCTATGGACCGGGAGCCTTAGTAGTTTCCCATCCCTTGGTGGCAGGGTAAGAAAGGTCTTCTAGAGCAGAGTTCTAGAGTTCATTTCATGCCTCTTGGCAGAAAGCAGCCGGTAGTATTCCCGAGCTAGATAGACCAGATGAAAAATTAACAGGGAAATATTAAATAAAATAAAGTGAATTACAATGTAGGAAATGTTCATTGTGACTTGCTAAGAAAATATGGATCTTCACGGATCCGTGTCTACTCAATCTTACTGGTCTAGGGGACCCTCCTTTACTTAAAAGAACTTTAAAGATGGCTTGGACTACCCTGGAGGAAGCTTTTTGTGCATTTAAAAGAAAACCAGAAAGGCATCCTCCCTCAACATAAAGACAGCAATGGGATAATGCAACAGAATCCCCAAGAAGTACATTTCAAGTCGCCGGAACAGGAAGAATTAAAAACAGAAAGTTCGAGTTTCTCCACCATTCTTTGTAAGGGAGGGAATCGTCCATCTGCATGACCTCATCAGAGCCGTAGCACAAATGATGATCTTCGTTGGCACAGTACCTGATGGTTATCACGGCTCACCATCATTTGTGGTGAAGTCATTGGAGAAGCCATTTTGCTCGGTGATTGTGACCTGTCCAAACGGAGTCAATATTGAAGTTATTACCATGCATTTAGCATGCCCTGTTCAATCAGGAAGGAATTCTGTATCCCACGTGCCTTGTGAAGGGGTGGGGTAGTGATCTCAGAACTTTCTCCCCAGGGATAATTTCATCTTTCTCTTATTGTTAAATTTTGCCTACAAATTCTGCCCCAGGTACCATCAAAACAAGGTCCCTCCTACCAGTTCTACCCCCTTTTTTCTTAAAACTCTAACTCTCTGCATTAGAGTCAATAGTAGGTATTGGTTCCAAGGCAGAAGAGCAGTAAGGGCTAGGCAGTGGGGGTGACTAGCTCAGGGTCACACAGCTAGGAAGTGTCCTTGGCCAAATTTGAACCCAGGACCTGCTGTCTCGGGGCCTGACTTTCAGTGAATGAGCTACCCAGCTGCCCCCTCTGCCTCTTGTTTAGATTGCAATTATGTGAGTAAGCCCAGCACGGAAGGTGATACTAGCTTCTTTGCTGCCCCAGGACTTAGGCCACTGGCCACTCTGTTGTTACTGTGGCTTCGGCTGCTGATAATTCTTCTGCCGCTGTTGTCTCCCTTTATCTTTTCCTGAGAGCTGCTACGCCCTGCCACAACTCCCTTTGCCTTAGCCATGGGCTTCCTTCCTCCATTGGGTGCGAAGGTTAACACGTCTAGCCCCATTTCTCCGGGCGCCGAATGCTTCTACGTTAAGGAGTGCAGTCACTTAGCACTCTGAATCTCCTGCCCCTGCTGGTCAGCCACCAGCTCATTCCAGGCTAGTCCCGCCAATGTCCCGAGCCAGCCCTGACTCGTCGTTCCAGTTTGGATTTGTATCGAAAGGAGACCTTTAGCAAAAGGAGTCTTGGCAGTAATATGTACAGTGAGCTGATACCGCTTTAGATGGGCACTTCACTTCCCGGGCCACTGCCGTGCCTGTTCAAAGGAATGTCACACTTGAGGCATTTCTTCTTCCTCCAAAAGATTTGTGATTTAAGTGACCAGGAAAAAATATCAACATATTCAAGCGTAGCCCTCCGGACCGGTCACATCTCCAGGATGGTTTCCTCGCATTTAGGGGGAAAGTAGCGTAGCATGTGCATTATAAGGACCTTAACAGAAGTTTCACTGGCTACAGCGACCACTAACATGAGCAGTAAAGGCCCATAGCACTGGCAGTTTTTACAGTTGCATCACTCAGCTGACTCATACTGAGCTTCTAGTAGGACCAAGTCCTCAAGCCCTCTTTCGTGCTCTACTTGTGTAGTTGACTTTCCAAACCCAAGCACAGAACTTTAAGTGTGTCACGATTCGATTGCATTACACTACAGTTTGGATCTTGATACAATATGACATTTGATCAGTTTGGGGGACAGAGGATGGGATATCTGGCCTTGGGTCATGAAAACCCCTCTTCTGATTTCAAATCTGCCCTCAGACACTCACTAGCTGTGGGACTGACTCCTGGACAAGTCATTGAACTCTGTTTGCCTCAGTTTCTTCATCTGTCAAATAATCTGGGGAAGGAAATGTCAAACCACCCAAATGAGGTCACCAAGAGTAAGATATGAAAAGCAGTGAAGCTTCATTCTTCTTTGTTTACTAGCTGTGGGCCATTCTGGGAGGATCGGGTTCGATATCATGGGATTTCTTGACACACTTCGAGATACTTTACGTAAAAGTTCCTCTGACATCCTGCAGCTTTACTAACAGAGAAGAGTGGAAAGATAGTAGGCTAGGAGCCAGGAAACCCGGGTTCTCCTAGTACTTTATCTTTACTAAGTCACAGAATATCCCTGGAGGTGCTGAGCTTCTATATAAGGAGTACCCGGAGGTTTCTCAACTACTGGCCTGGGTGTTGTGAGAATCACATGAAGTACTCTATGCAAGGACACTGGGGAAGTGGAACGACAGCCATCAGTGCAAGGCATTGCCATCCTCTCAAGACAACAAGCCCTTCTTAATGGTTCTTCTACTGGACTCACTCACAAAGCATGTCAGGATCACAGAATGCTAGAGATGGCACGCAGCCTAGATATCGTCTGGTCTAACACTCTTTTTAAGGTGAGGAAAACTTCTTTCTTCACTGATAAATGAAAATGTCCTTAGGAAAGTGGGCTCACTTTTTTTGCTCTTAGGGAAAGAAGGGCAAAACTATCTGATTTGACAGTTTATTGGGAAGGAAGGAAAGAAGAAGCGAAGGAACAAAGGAAGACAATGAAGGAAGAAAGAAACTGGTTTCCTCCCAGATTGACTGGAGCTATCTGAGTCTGAGATGTCATTCCGGATGCCTATAAAGCAATTAAGTGCCCATGACCTGTCTCCATCACATTCATTCACTAACGGTTCCTTGGTGAACGCGACAGCCTAGGATAAAACCTACAGTAAGTCACCAGGTTATACACCTGTTCTCTGTCATTGGAAGGCTGGCGCTTTCACTTTGGCTTCTCTTTATATTCTTGTTGTTTGTTACAAGGCAGCATCTTCCCGTCTTCCTGATTTCAGCCATGAGGCTGATCTTTTACGCATTTTCAGTTACTCCTGCCAATAATTAGTTTCTGTGAGCTTGGACTTTTATTTTTTTCTTTCTACAAAGAAATTAGATTGACATTGTCATCAATCCCAGATGCCCCGGAGTAATTTGTGTCTGTGTAATTGAAGATATAGCATTAGTTTATTATTTATTCCAAGGACAGAAAATTCCAGGCCTGAAGCAGAGATTACCCTCGTACTTGATTGGTTCATCTCATACTATAAAAGCCCCGAAGTCTGAATTTTAAAAATGCCATTTGGATGAAAGTGACTTAAAGGTGCAGTGGTAAATAAGGTAAATAAGGAATAATTCATCTTTTAACTTCTTGTGTACACATAATAGGAACGAAACATTTTCTATGATATAACAATCAAGACTCGGCTGCTTTTCAAAGACCTATTTGCTCATTTCAATATTTCAGCTACCATTATTTTAGGTTTAAGAGTGTAAAACATATGATAGAGTTTCCAAACAAATGCTAGATAGTGAGCCCAGCAAGGAAGAACATTGGATAAGTTTATAATATGAGAGTTTCCTACATATGTAACAGGTGGTGTCATGTGTGGCTGAGGGAGGCTACAATAGACACATTGCTAGCATTTCTCCAAGACAGAATTTAATTCCTGACTGGAGAGAAGCAGGAGTTTGGGGCCAGAGGCCACTCTGCTCTCCTCTGAGAGAAGGTGTACGAGCCTAGAATTATAGCCATCTGTGCCCTTAAATATTATTGGTCATGGTGTATAATTTTAAGGTTCAAGCAAAGCTCCTGATCATTATTTCTTAATAGGGAGGGAGGGAGGGAGGGCTTCAAACTCTATATCCAAGACTTGAATGACATGACCAATCAAATACCAGTTACACGCTGAACAAACTGAACAAGTAGCAGAGCAACCCATTCCTTCAAGTAAATAGCAAAACAGAAATCAGAAAGCATATGTAGAAGAAGATATCCCTGACAATAAAGACTGAAGCAACTCTCTCTTTAGAAGCAAAGTAAGCCTTGCTCAACCTAGAGTTGTGATGATGAACCTATGGCATATATGCCAAAGATGGCATACAGAGACCTCTCTGTGTGCACACCTGCTGTCACCTGTCAGAGTAAGTTACTAGAAAGGCAGAGAGACTCAGTCAGAGCTGCTCTCTTCCCCCAATCCTCCAACCCCTCTGCCCAGTAGCCCAATGAAAGCACTTACTCCTTTCCCTGAATAGAGCCTCAGGTCACTCCCTTTTTTTCCTCCCTCCCCTGCCTGGAGTCAGGGAGGGGAAAGGGAAGCATGCAGCCTTGGGCAGGACATGGCATGGCATGTATTCTCTAAAAGTTTTGTCATTACTGATAAAAAAAAAAGAGATTCTGAGATCTTCTCCAAATTGTAAATTTCCCCAAAGCCTTTAGTTTAGCAAACTGAGATGGGAACATGATGGAAATTGCCAGCTTCTTTCATGTCATTTTCTTCCTAGAGTCCTTTTCTCTTTTCATCACCCTAAAATAGGGTTAGCATCATTCATCTTCTCTTGTAGTGCTAAGCCAGAAGAGCCTGAAGAGCCTGAAGAGAGCAGAGCACAAAGACCAAGATCATTCTGATCTCCCTAGACTTCCTCCATGCCCTTCATACAGGCATGGGATATTAATCTTCACCAGTGTGGAGAAAGCACCACACTATTTTTCACTCTACAGCTCTTCATTACATGAGCATTTCAGCTACCATTATTTTATCTCTGTGAATAGAATGCATGTTATAATTCATTACAAGTGCTAGCTAGCATCCATAACAAGGAAGAGCAATTGAGTAGGACATGTCTGTCCTACTTAACTTTATTACCATAAATTTAATCCATGCTTTATCCCTTGAACAGAGGATTGATTATGTTATATCATCCCTACCTTCCCTCCCTTGTCTGAAATTCTGTCATATCATTTTATTCATATACCATATTAATTATGTATTGCATTATTTGAAATATATTTGATAATATTCTTGTGAGATGGAGTTTGATTAATTAATTACAATGACTATATTTTTACTTTTTATGAAAGTATAATTTATTTGAACAATCAACTAACTTCATGTATATCATCCACATGTTAACATATCTCTTGAATATAAAATTTTCCATTAAACAGTTATCCTTTCTAACTACTCTCTTTTCCCTTTCCTTTCACTGACAAATACTTTAAACTTAGGGTCTACACTGACGTTAATGTCCATATTCTTCATATTTGTAGTAGGGTGATATTTTAACAACAAAACACTAATCATGTCCCCATCAAAATATGTGATCAATCATATGGTTTTTTTTTTCTGCTTTTCTGTTCCCATAGTTCTGGATGTGCATAGTGTTCTTTATCATAAGTTCCTTTTCAGCGTTCTGGATCATTATTGCATTGCTGCTAGTAGAAAGATCCATTACATTCAATTGTGCCGCAATGTATCCTTCTCTGTGTACAATGTTCTCTTGGTTCTGCTCCTTTTACTCTGCATCACTTCCTGGAGGTCTTTCCAGTTCACATGGAATCCCTCCAGTTTATTCCTTTCAGCACAATAATATTCCATCGCCATCAGATACCAAAATTTGTCCAGCCAGTCCCTAATCGATGGATACCCCATCATTTTCCAATTTTTTTGCCACCATGAAGAGCATGACTATAATTATTTTTGCACAAGTATTTTTCCCTATTAGATCGTTGGGCTACAAACCAAGCAGCGAGTCATGGATCAAAGGGCTGTCATATTAGCCAGTCTGCTCGGTGTGAGACGGTACCTCAAGGTTCTTCTGATTTGATTTCTCAAATTATGAGAGATTTAGAACACTTTTTCATGTGCTTACAGATCGTTTTTTCTCTTTATCTGAAAACTGCTTATTTATGTCTCTTGACCATTTGTCAACTGGGGAATGGCTTTATCTTCTGTAAATTTGACCTAGGTCCTTATATATTTGAGAAATTAAACCTTTGTCAGATTTTTCTTACACAAATCTTCTCCCAGTTTGTTGCTTTTCTTCTAATTTGGGTTGCATTGGGTTTTTTTGTACAAAACCTTTTTAATCTGATATAATCAAAACCATTCATTTTACATTTTGCAATGTTCTCTATCTCTTGTTTGGTTTTACATTCCTTCCTTTCCCACAGATCTGACAGGTATTCTATGCTATGTTCACCTAATTTATTTATGATTAAACTCTTTATATTTGAGGCATTTACCCATTTTGAGTTTATCTTAGTATAGAGTGTAAGATGTTGATCTAAACCTAATTTTCCCCATACCATTTTCTAATTTTCCTAACAGTTATTGTCAAATGGTGAATTCTTGTCCCCAAAGCCGGGATCTCTGGGTTTATCAAATACTAGCCTGATGAAGTAATTTACCCCTAGTCTATTCCATTAATCCACCCTTCTGCCTCTTATACAGTACCATATTGTTTTGTTGAACACTACTTACTTTATGATACAGTCTAAGAACTGGCATTGCTAGGCCCACATCCTTCACAATCCGCCCCCCCATTATTTCCTTTGATATATTGATCCCTTGTTCTTCCAGATGAAGTTTGTCATAATTTTTTCTAATTCTATAAAAAAGTTTTTTGGTGGTTTAATAGGCACTGAATAAGTTGATTAATTTGGTTAGGATTGTTATTTTTATTAGTTTAGCTTTTTCTACCTATGAGCAATTAATGTTTTTCCTGTTATTTGGATTGGGTTTTAATTGTGTGAAAAGTATTTTGTAGTTGTTCATATAATTCCTGTGTTTGTCTTGGTATATACCTTCCTAAATACTTTATATTATCTAGAGTAATTTTAAATGGAGTTTCTCTGTCTAACTCCTGTTGTTAGAAATATATAGAAATGCTTATGATTTATGTCATAGTCTTTAATTTTTATTGTTTCCATAATTGATTAATTAACCAAATAATTATTTAGCATTAGATTACTTACTTGGCAACTAAGTTTTAATCTATACTTTGAAGGCCCTTGACTGAATAAAATTTTTATTGCATCATGGTCTAAGAAAAGTGCATTTTATACTTCTGCTTTTCTACATTTATTTGTGAGGTTTTTAGTCCCCACTGAATAGCCAGTTCTTGTGAAAGTATCGTGCATGAGTAAGATATAGACACAATTCTTTATATTTTCATTCAAAATTCTCCTGAGGTCTATACCCAACCATTCTAAAATTCTGTATCATCTCCTGAACTTTGCTCTTGTTTGTTTTATGTTTACATTTATATTGGCCTGAGAAATGCAAATTAATATCCTCTACTAGAATAGTTTTACTTTCCATTTCCTCCTATAATTCATTTAACTTTTCCTTAAAGAGTTTGGATGCTATTCCAATTAAGGCATATATATTCCATATTGATATTAATTCATTGTCTCTGTTACATTTTAGAAAAAATTAATTTCCATTTATCTCTTTTATTTAGGACTATTTTTGCTTTTGCTTTGTCTGAGATCATGGTTGCATAATAGTCTTTTCTTTAACTCTGCAGATATCGTTATGTTTTGTTTATTTCCTATAAACTAGTATATTGTTAGGTTCTAGTTTCTAATCAATTCTGCTATCCTCTTCTGGGCAAGTTTATCGTATTCCCATTTATAGCTATGATTACTAACTGTATAATTTCCTCCATCCTATTAACTTCTATTTATATTTCTGTTTTTACATTGTCTTCTCTTCAAATGCTGTTTTTCTTCTCATCTCTGCCTCTGATGCTACCCTCCCCCTTATCATTGTGTAATTAGAATATGTTACCCTAAAAAACTATGATTCCAAGCACCCCACTATCTTCTTATCATTACATGCCAATGTAAATTCTGTGGAGTTCTGTCTCTTTTCTTCCTGTGGTAGCAGCTGTGGATGCGGGGTTTTTGAGCAAGTAGAAAAGCTTGGTCACATGGTTCTATTTTGTTATCAAATAAACTTTATAAAATATAATGAAGTATTAGATAATAATTTAAATCCTACATTCATGGCAACCACAGAAGTGAGGTTTAGAACCCTTAATTCTCTCTGAGTAGATTAGTTTGAAAAGAAACCATGTTTTTCCTATTGTGGCCTCTCTTCAGATTTTTCCCTGCTGCTGCTGATACTGCCTCTCTCCCTAAGTGTCTGGGTGGTCCTTGCTGAGCCACTGATGCTGTTGATCCTCCTCCTGATGCTAACTGCCTGGGTGGTCCCAGCCAAGCTACTGCTGCCACCTGCTTCTGATGATGATTACTGTGTCTTTTAGAACAAATGAGCTAGAAGTTCTTGGAGCTGCTTTCCTGGGAGGTGGGAAAGTATAAGTCCCTCCTTCCCTTGCATTGCCAACACCTGACTGCTTGCCTTAGAAGCCCAGGTGTGTTTTTTTATGCAATAATTAGCCACCTAAACAGCTTTTACCTTAGGACATGCTTTTGCCCTCTTAACTCCCTGTCTACATGGCAGGGGAAGCAAGCTGCAACCTGGCATTTTTACCTGGGGGGGAAAGGGGGGAAGGGGGTGGAGGAGGCAGGAAGGTTACTTTCCCAAAGTATAGACAGGATGTAGAAGTGCAAGCATGGCCCAGTTTCAGACAGCTCCCATTCTGGGAGAGTATTACAGAGCTTGCACAATTCAAAGTTTAGGGGTATCTTCTCTTACTACTCTTCCTGGATGCACTGCTCCTTGCAATTAGCTTGAATAATACTGAGATTTAGGGGAGAAATTCATCTTTATATACCCTGTTGCCATTCTGGCCTGCCCAGTCTCTACAATACATCCAATATGGAATTTCTCCACGCTATGCTCAGTGAGAAATTCTCTCTCACTATGGGAGATCCCAGAAGTGTGACCAAAGGAATCTAGCTGGATGATGATATTGGAGAGGGGAAGGAACTTTAAAGAGTCTGGAGCAGAAATTTTTAAGCCTTGTCTTAGTCTCCATATTGGAAGTGTCCATATTGGAATTGGAAAAAAGGACTCTTGAATTCAATGCCTGTATCCTCTCATATATATTGTATTTGCTGATTGCTTGTTTTGAGATTTTAGTTTGTTTGTTAAGCTCTGTTACACTATGTCACTTTAAGTTACTGTGTTTTGACAATTAGCTATATGTGCTATTCAGTTGTCTTTATTTGTACCTCCATATATGACTGGACTAGAGAAAATACCATTGTAAAAGTACCTTTTAGTTGTTTGTAACAAGAGGTAAGGGTCCATTTAGTAGCTGAAGTAAGTGCTATAGCACTATTATAATCCCCACCTCTGCATTATACAGCTGTTACAGTCTCATCTGGGAGGTGGGAAGGTATTCCTTGGGGGTGTGGCACCTCTGGATGTCTTAAGAATGGAGCATTACCCAGGTAGCCTAGTGGCTTCTGGATGGTTTTTTTTTTTCTATTTGTAGCTCCTCAGCTCACTCTACCCTTCCACCAGAATGATCTAGATTCTTGGGGACATTGTAGATTGAAAAGATTTTCTTGAATTAGCTATTACCCCAAATCCTTTTCAACAAAATGAAGAAGAAACAATCAATGAGTTATAAATTTCCATCTAGTTTTAAATTTTGTGAAATATTTTTTAAGGTTTACAAAGCCACTGTAGCAAAACACAGGAAGATGCTGCACATCTATTATCCCAATTTTATAGGTGAAAAAGGTCATTGTATCACTATGTCTCTAAACAATTATTACTCTTTATATGTAATCACTAGGAAGAAGAATGTGGGGAATAATAGATGGAGAGGATCTCTCTTTCACAGACCTGTGTTTTTATCAGTAAAAGGGAGTTTTAAATTCCTCAAACAGTGCAGATCTCTAACTATTCAGCAACATTATAAGCTTCACAGTTGAGTTGGAGCACTAAAAGATTTAGTGATTTCCCCAAGGTAAAATACTAAATATGTCAGAAGCAAGATTTGAACCCATCCTTTCCTTGCTCCAGCAGAGTATAACTGGCAGGTAACTCAGAGATCATCATTAAGTCCCCTTATTTTAGAGTTGAATAAATTGTTTCAAAGAGGGTTAATAGTTTGCCCATGATAATTCAAATTAATACCAGAGTTGTAATTTGAAAACTGAGAAAATACAGAGCATCAGCAAATAGATTTTTTAAAATAATGATTAGTTTAGTATGCCATGATTCCAGAAAATTATGCATAAAAAATCAGTTCCAAAAAAAATCAATTTGGGGATGAAGATTCACATTTTGAAATGATTCCTTTAAATAGAAAGTTTGAAAAGGAGATTTTTGTGAAGGCATATCAACAGTCATAGTTTGGGGAATGTATCACTTTTTTGTTAAATGAAATATTTCAAAGATATTTTGGCTTTGGTAGGGAATGAATCATGAAATATTGGAAGCATTTGTAAAGCACTGGAAAGTTTTTTAATTCATAGAAAACATGTATTTATTTATTTATATGTGAATACTTTTCAATTAAAAAAGGGTTGTTAATTATCTACCACATGTTGGATGCCCTGTTATAGCTGAGGATATTAAAATAACTATAGAACAGTCCTTCTGCTCAGATTCAATGTCTAACTTTTTTTATTTACTTCAAAAGTACTTCTGTACCACGACTCTTCATGTGATCTTCAATCTAAAGCACAGATTATATTATAACACTGAAGTAGATGTTCCAGAGGCATAATTCATTTATGATAAATAAATCAGTATGAGAAAAATCTTTTGAAAGAAATAATCAAAATTATTTATAAATAATTGGTACAGATAACCCTTGCTTAGTGGAGATCCATAATGAATAATGAAAAGCCAGAAAGAGTTTGAATGTGTGAAAATAGTGCTGAACAGGAGATACAGATGATGATTAGAAAAGTTCTGTGGCGTTGTGAAAATTTTATTGAATCCTTATAACAAATTAAATGCCAAAGCAAATGATCAATGTGTTCATTTTTAATCAATGGCTATTATCTTTAGTGCTAATGTCCTGTGTTGTGGCTCACTAATTCCACGGAACCTCTGAATATGGATGTTTTGGTTAATAATTCATTATGTGACCTATTGGCAATTCTTCCCCTATCCTTTAATTGTAAAACAATCATCTTCTCTAAAGCTTTCATAATCAACCGGAACGGACACCAAAATAATTTTCTCTAGTGCCAAGTAAAGTGGGAAAGATAATCATACCAAAATGCAAAAGTATTGAAGTTTTTTCAAAATAAAATTTTGGTAGAAAAATTCATTAGATTATGAAGCCAGAGTTAAAAATGAATAGCTATTTTATTTCATCATCATCCTAATATTATTTATTAAATATCCATGGCATATGAGTTCATTTCTTGAATATTGTGAGAAAAGAAAAAACAAAAATGTGCTAAATATTTCTAAAAACATTACTTGGTTTCTACCTGGTACAAAATTCCCCACTTAAAACTAGCTAGTAATAATTTCCGTGTCCCCTTTTGCTATGACTGTTTTTGTATAATCTTTGACAGTAATATTGGATAACTATGGCTAGTCTATACTCTTAATTTGGCTTTCATACACCCTATTATACAATTCCTTAGAAATTAATATTAGGATCAAAGTAGCTCTTTTCTTGATTTTACAAACAATTTGGTCATTTTAATTGGAAGGCCCTATACCAGTGATGCCAAACCTTTTAGACATCACATGCCATGGCTGAGCTTTGCCCAGACACCTCCTCTACCTTGCCCCAGACAGGGAAGGTAGAAGCCTGGGCAGAAGGGCGGGAAAGTGAAAAAATGTACTCAGGGTTAGGGTTAGGGTTAGAAATGAATTTAGAGTTAGAGTTAGAAATGATTTTAGGGTTAGGGTTAGAAACAAATTTAGGGTCAGGTTTAGAAATGAATTTAGAGTTAAAAATGACTTTATGGAGGGGAGTGACCTGAGCATTTCCCTCCCCTCCAGTTCTGCCACCTATGACCCAGCCACCTTCTTCCATGGAGTACGTGTTCCCATTGGGCTGCTGGGCAGAGGGGCATTTCAAGTGAAACAACATCCTCAGGCTGCTGGAGAGGGGAAAAGGAGCAGCTCTGCTTGAGTCTCGCTGCCTTTCTAGTAATAAACTCTGGCAGGCAACTTATGTGTTCCCACAGAGAGGTCTCTGTGTTCCCCTTCTGGCATATGTGCCATAGATTTGCCACCATGGCCATAGACCTCTCTTGAAAATTCCTGTTTGGCCAGTAATCCATAATCCAGTCTTTGCTTGGAAACCTTTAATTAGATAGAATTTATCACCTGTTAAGGAATTCTATTTATGTTTTAGAAATCTCCGTTTCTAGGAAGATTTTTAAGCATCTTAAAGCTGCTTCCCTGAAACTCTACTAAAGACTGCTCTCAAATTCTGTCCTCTGGAGCCAGAGCAATTTGCATCCTTCTTCCACATCTCATTGCATCAGTGAACATTAGAATTAAATGGAACCTGGAAACTCATTTATCCTAACCTATATTCAAAAAAGGAGTGTCCATCTTCACCCATTCAGCATTGCGATGGAGATTTCTTCAGCTTTTATTTGAAGATAAAGTTAAAGGGATTCCATAATCCCTAGGGAACCCATTACTCATCCTGTTAATTTTAAATGTTAGGAGATTTTCCTTAATTCATATCTAAATTCATTTCTTTTTAACTTCCATACATCACTACTACACTCTGGAGCCAAGCAAAACAAGTCTAATCTTTTTTTTTTTCCTCTGTAAAACTGGCTTTCAGATACTTAAAAACCACTATCATGCCCCTCCTTAAAGTCTAATATTCTCCCTGTAAATATACCTTATTACTTCAACTGATTTTTATATGCTGTGCCTTCACTATTCTGTTTGCTCACAGTCCAGAATGGTTGGATTAGTTTGCAATGCATGAATATCCCCATTTTGCCACATCCTTTTCCTTTAATGTTATATTGGCCAATCTGAGAAGTGCACAGTCCTACCTCAGAGTTGTTTTAATTTGGATTTCTCTAATCAATAGGGATTTCGAACATTTTTATATGATTATTGATAGCTTTGATTTCTTCATCCGAAAACCACCTATTCATATACATTGACCATTTGTCAAATGGGGCATGGCTTGTATTTTTAAAAACTTGACTTAGTTCTCTGTATATCTGAAAAAAGAGACCTTTGTCAGAGAAATTTGTTGCAAAATTGTTCCCCAGTTTGCTGTTTTCCTTCTAACCTTGGTTGTGTTGGTTTTGTTTGTATAAAACCTTTTTAATTTAATATAATCAAAATTATTCATTTTTCATCTTGTAATGTTTCCTCTCTTGTTTGGTCATAAATTCTCCTCTTCTCCATAGATATGATAGGTAAACTATTCCTATGTCCCCCTAATTTGCTTATAATATCACATTTTATGTCTAAATCATATACCCATTTTGATATTATCTTTGTATAATGTGTCAGACATATATATCATATATATATATATGTATATAATTTATATACACCTAGTTTTTGCCATATTGTTTTCCAGGTTTCCTAGCAGTTTTGTCAAATAGTGAGTTCTCATCCTAAAAGCTGGTTTACCAGATACTCAGTTGTTGAGGTCACTTACCCCTAATCTATTCCACTGATCCACCATTCTATTTCTTAGCCAGTACCAGATTGTTTTGATGATCACTGCTTTATAGTGGTTTAAGATCTGGTACTGTTAGGTCTCCGTTCTTCACACTTTTTTCATTAATTCTCTTGATATTCTTGATCTTTTGTTCTTCCAGATGTATATTTATTAGTATTTTCTCTAGTTCTATAAAATAGTTTTTTGGTAGTCTGATTGGAATGGTACTGAATAAGCAAATTAGTTTAAGGAGGGTTGTCATTTTTATTTTATTTGCTTAGCCTATCCATGAGCAACTAATGTTTTTTCAGTTACTTAGATCTAACTGTATTTGTGTGAAAAGTGGTTTATAATTGTGTTCCCATTCCCATGTTTGCCTTGGCAAATAGATTACAAGGATTTTATGTGACTTAAAATGGAATTTCTCTTTCCAATTCTTCTTGCTGGACTTCGTTGGAATTTTTGTGGGTTTATATTGTATTCTGAAATTTTGCTAAAGTTATTCATTTTTTCAACTAGGTTTTAGTTGATGCTTTAGAATTCTCTAAGAATATCATCTTATCATCTCACTGCCTTCTTTAACTCCTTCGATTTCTTTTTCTTCTCTTATTGCTAAAGCTAACATTTCTAGTACAACATTAAACAATAGTGGTGATAATGGATAATGGACGCAGCAAAGCACTGTGGAGTGCTTAGGGCATGCTGGAGCACAAAGGACAACATGGCCACCCAATGCAGCTGAGGAAGTCTCCAGGTGTAACGAGTTTTCGTGCCATTGGACCCAGGCTTCCAACGCCAAGAGAGTGGGACTGTCTCTGTGCATCGGCTTTTCCACTTAAATCTCCTTCACGCACAAGTGTCTTTGTGTACACTCATCTATCATAGATGAAAACATACAAAGACAATCGTCATCCTCGGTTACCGAGAGACTACTACTACTACTACTACTACTACTACTACTTCTACTACTACTACTACTACTACTACCACTACTACTACTACTACTACTACTACTACTACTACTACTACTACTACTACTACTACTACTACTACTACTACTACTACTGCTTCACTCTTTATCTTACTGGAAAGGTTTCCAACTTAGCCCTTTTCTAGATAACACTTGCTAATGGTTTTACATAGATATTATTTTCGGAAAAGGACCATTTATTCTTATGTTTTTTAATAGAAATCAGTATTGTATTTTGTTGAAGGAATGTTCTGCATCTACTGAGATAAACATATGATTTCTGTTAGTTTGGTTATTTATATGGTCAATAATGCTGTTAGTTTTCCAACTAAAAAAGCCTTACATTTCTGGTCTGAATCCCACCCGGTCATAGTGAATAACCCTTGTGATATATTGCTGTAGTCTCTTTGCTAGTATTTTATTTAAGGTTTTTGCATCAATATTAAGTAATGAAAATGGTATATAATATTCTTCCTTTATTTTTGATCTTCTTTACTTAGGTATCAGCACCATATTTGTGTCATAAAAAGAATTTGATAGGACTCTTCCTTTGCTCATTTTGCCAAATAGTTTATATAGTATTAAGATTAATTGTTCTTTAATTCTGATAGATTTTACTTGTGAATCCTTCTGGCCCTGGATATTTTTTCTTAGGGAGTTAATTGAAGGTTTGTTCAATTTCTTTTTCTATGATGGGATTATTGAAGAAGTCTATATCCTCTTCTTTTATTTTGGACAATTTATATATATATATATATATATATATACACACACATATTTAAAAATCACCATCCATTTCACCTAGATTGTGAGATTTATTGTCATAAGCTGGGCAAAATAACTTCTAATGATTGTTTTAATTTCCTCTTCACTGTAATTGAATTAACTTTTTTCATTTTAATACAGATACTTTGATTTTCTTCTTAACTTTTTAAAATCAACCAGTGCTCTATTTTATTTGTTTTTACATAAAACTGACTCCTAGCCTTATTTATTTGTTCAGTAGTTCTCTTACTTTCAATTTTATTAATTTATCCTTTGATTGTTAGGATATCCAATTTAGTCTTTAATTAAAAAGTTTTGTTTGTTGTTGTTTTAATTTTTTTGTTGCCTTCCCAATTCATTTGTATGTACAATAAGTACTCTTTTGGTTATATTCCACAAGTGATTGTTTCTATAATTTGTTCTTTGACCCACCTTTTTTGAAGAATTAGATTATTGAGTTTTTAATTAATTTTAATTTGTCTTTCCATGAACCCTTATTGATTATAATTTTTTTACATCATGAGCTGAAAAGGTTGCATTTATTATTTCTCCTTTTCTGCATCTGGTTGTGCATTTTTTATGTCCTAGTAAATGGTCAATTTTTGTGTATGTACAAAGTGCTACTGAAAAAGAGGTACATTCTTTTTTATTCCCATTCAATTTTATCCAGAGAGCTATTAAATCTAAATTTTCTAAAATTGCATTCACTTCTTTACCTCTTTCTTGTTTATATTTTGTTTATATTTATTTTGTCCTGAGAGAGGAAGGTTGAGATGCCCCAATACAATAGTTTTATTGTCTATTTCCTTCTTAGGCTCATTTAGTTTCTCCTTTAAAAAACTTGGAGATTATATCATTTGATGCATACATGTTAAATACTGATATTACTTCATTGTCTATACTAATTTTTATCAAGGTGCAATTTCCTTCCTTATTCTTTAATCAGATTTTTTTTTGCTTTAGCTTTTTCTGAGGATATGATCTTATGATCACTACTCCTGCTGTTTTGTTGTTTTTTTTTTTTGTCTCAAAGTCCAATAGATTCTCCTCCATTCCCTTACTTTTTGCTCTTGCATGTCTATCTGCCTCAAATGTGTTACTTGTAAACAGCACATCATGATTCTGGTTTTTAGTTCATTCTGCTATCTGCTTCTAATTTATGGGTGACTTCATCCCATTACAGTTATGATTACCATTCATGTATTTCCTTCCATCTTGTATTCTCCTTTTAATCCTGCATTTTCTCCTTTCACTCTGTCCATCCACACAAGTGTTTTGCTTTTAATCACTACCCCATTCCCCTTACCTTATATTGCCACCCACCAACCTCAGTTTCCTCCTTTCTAAAAAGAGAACAATAATAGCACTAATATCATGGGAATGTTGTAGGGGTCAAATGAGATTTATATATGTGTGTGTGAGATTTATATATGTGTATGTATGTATATATATATGTGTGTGTGTGTGTGTATACATATATAAATCACTTTGTGAACTTTAAAGTTATATTTGCATACCTATGCATGTACAGATAAATATATATTAATTATTAGTGTAACTATAACTAGTATTTACCTAAGGTTTGCAAAATATTTTATAAGTATTATTTCATTTTCTCCTTATAATAACCTAGAGAGATAGGTGTTATTATCCCAATTTTATAAATGAGTTAACTGAGTCAAATAGTTGTTAAATGACTTACCCAGGATCACAATGAAAGTAAGTATCTGAGGTCAAATTGGAATTCAAGTCTTTGTGACTGACATTACTATCTATTTTAGCTTAAAAATAGATTTCTATGTGTGTATGTAGTATATATACATATGTATTATTGCCACATTGAACATTGACTCTCACCTTTGACCCTGAATCCTTAACGCTAAATTAAACATGTTACAATCTAGTAGTATTGGAGTCTAATGAGGGTAAGGAAGATTCAACCAAAGAAATGACTATTCTTACATATTTCAGTATATCAGTGGATTGGAAGATTCAATGTGTTTGTTTTTTTTTACTGATAAATATGATATCTTGTCCAGACGTTCTCATCTTGTGCAATTTTCATTCACGGAGATTCTTCTTTTATATTTTTTAGTTTGGTTTTGGTTTTGCGAAATCCTTCATCTATACCTTGCAGGCTCCTTTTTCTTTACATTTTTAAAGGTTGGGATGACCTCTGCTTTTCTCCAGTCCTGATACATTTCATTTATTCTTCAGATCTTTAAACTATCACTGAGTGCTCATGAGGGACAAGAATATGTCCCTGAATGTTGAGACTGCATTCTTAGTCAGCAACAACCCATTATTGATATCTAGCATGTGAGCATTATAAACATTTTCCTTTGTTAGAAATTTTAGCAAGAGAAGAGTTTCAAATATCTTTTCTATAAAGGACAGATTTTTAGATCTTTTGCTACTGTTTCTTAAGAAGATCAAAAATTATTTGGAATACATTATTTCCCCCCAGAGTTGCATGTTAATAATGCGGGAAAGGACATGTTTTGACATTAATCATTATACTGAATTGAGCGTAGTTGTTAGTTAATCACACTAAATTTGGAGAAAATATATTTTAATTCCATATTAATTTTCTGAGTATTTTCAAAAGGTGGCGTATGTAATCCCATGATCTATTAAATATGCTTTGCAGGTTGGAATCTGTTTTGGTAAGTTCATAAAAGCTAAGTATGTGTAGCCTATGAAAGCACTGAGGATCCTTTGTGTGCCTTCAGCTCTCACTGATGACTTGAAGTCCTCCAACTCTACTGACTTCATGTCCCTTTCACAACTTTAGGCTTGACTCTAAGGGGTCTAATGTATCTCTGAGGCCTTTGGCGTAAGCCTTCGCCAACAGCCTCCCACTCAAGATGATCACTTCGGAATAGTTTTAGTAAGCCAGCCTTAAGTAGCTTTTGGAAAGGAGAATGTACTAGGGTGACATATTGATGACCGTTGGTACAAAACAGCTCCCCCAAAGTCTTTACACACTCTCTCACAAGTACATACAGAGACCAGGGTAAAAAGGACTTAAGCATATTGAACACATAAGGTGAGAGAGTAACTCACAGGTCCTGATTGCTACAAGTACTTTTTTCCTATTTGTAGGGTTTTCAAGAATTTTCCCTGGGTGGCTCAGTGGATGGAGAGCCAAGCCTAGAGATGGGAGGTCCTAGGTTCAAATCTGGCCTCAGACACGTCCCAGCTGTGTGACCCTGGGCAAGTCACTTGACCCCCATTGCCTAGCCCTTACCACTCTTCTGCCTTAGAACAATACCCAGTATTGGTTCTAAGAGGGAAGGTAAGGGTTTTTATTTTTAAAAAAGGGTTTTCCCATAGGCATGCTATATTTTTTTTGAAGGGCTTTTTAGAAAAATTAGTTCAGTCTTTCCTTTGCAAAACTGGTAGCTGATCTAGATGATAACAGTACAGCTATGGGGAGAGGACAAGTCTGTGGTCTTTTGGACCCTTTGAAACTCTCAAAATCTTTCAGGCAAAGAGGGAGGGACAGACTTGTCCAATATAGAACTCAAGATCACTCCTTTATTCCTAAGGACTTCTTAAGGTATATGCTGAGATTCTACATTTGCTCCATATTCTGAAATTAGGCCTATTCATTTGAGTTGTCATTTACATACAGGCCCCAATGCATGGCCCAGTTCCCGCAGCCTAGATGATGAGAAGTGCTCAGTCATACCAGTCCCAAGACATCTTTGCATTTAGTCTATTGCCCATGGGTCATTTGATCAAGTAGGTTGAGCAAATCCATTGTCCTGGCATTATACGGACTTTCCCCTTTTCCCAAAATAATTAAGCATAGACATCTGAAGATGAAAAATAAGGTATGATCGTTTCTTTTGATTTGGGCCAGCGCGTTCATGGCTCTCACACAGTTCATCTATGATTCCGTTTCTTTCTACAAAGCCGTGTAAGAATTGGAGGCCTTCAGTAAGCCCGGCACTTTGGAGAATATTCCATACGTAAAGAACGAGCCAGCACGTGTGTTCTGTATCAGCCACCCGGAGGTGGGATGGGAGGGAGGTGACTGTTTACATACAACTTATGCTAGTGCTCTAATCACCAAGTTCCCGTTTAATGCCTTTTTTCTAGAGCAGCCTGAAGATTTGGATGGAGCTGGATGTCACTAGAAAGTTGTAGTGCTATCCAGCAGAAGTGCCCCACCCAAACAAATGCAAAGATAATTGGAATTCTTTTTGGTTTCTTTTGACAGATAGCCGATGCTTTTATTCTCCTGAACAAAAAATGTGGTTTGGGGAGGATTCGACCTCAGGTAATTCAGGAATTTCATTACAGAAAAAAAATGGCTAATATCTCTGCCAGAAATTCTGCATGTAGGTCAGAATCAAACATCCCCATCTTCCCAAAAGAAATTAAGTTACAAAGTCAAACATGTGAAACTGTAATTTATAGTCAAGGGTAAAAAATCATAAATATAGTAGCAAGAGTCGTCTAGTCTTAGCTCTAAGCACTTACCTAAATTTGTTGCTTTGGACAAGTTCATTCTGGGCCTTGAGTTTCCTCATCAATAAACTGAGGCAACTGAATCCATTGATCTTTAAGTTCCTGCCCTGATCTAGGGTCTTATGAATTTAAACGGTGAAAATTGCTTTAGAGATAAACTATGTAGCAATGGGAAAACTGTGTTTCAGGAAGTTTATTTCTTCAGAGTTACTCACAGACCTAATTAGTGCTACAATGATAAATAGTCGTAGTTTACAGTTCTGTGTTCCTTTCATTTTTGCAGAAATATTTATACAGAATTGTGCATTTAAAAAGCAGTGAGTAAAGAGCACTTCTCTTGATTCTCTGTCCAAAGATCTTTCTAATGCATAATGTCAATGATTTGTTTTGTAATGTACAAGGTCAATTTTAAAAATTAATATTCAATACTCCAAGTACTATATTTAATTATTATATTTATATTTAAGTCAAAGCAAAAAGAAACTGAAAAGCTAGAGATGCAGGGAGAGCTCACCTAGCCTGGCATGTGAAAAGGAGAGAGGGCGTGAGGCCTGACCCAAAACTTATACACAAATGTAACCAGCACAAGCGTGAACAAAGGGGGAAAAGATTCTTGGGACCAGAAAAGAATACTGGGAGATGACACATCGGCCAAGATTCCTCTTTCACAATATTCAGAAGGGTTGATGTCATCTTCAAGACTTAATGAAGTCTCGAGTGAGAATATTGAATAATTTAACTACTGGAACGTGCCTACAGTTGAGATTCAAATGAATAATCACATTCACACAATAATCACACAACAATGTGATCACAAGTATGGCTGCTGAATTTCCAGCGAATAACTCATCTAATGTGGATTACATTGTTACTGAGGGAAAGGTCTCCATCGGTAGTTGTTTGTGGGGGCGAGTGTGTACCATTCTCATTGTAATAATATATACACAACATATATACAATGTATAGTAGATGAATGGCTGTATTTCTTTTTCAGTTAGAGTCATGACAGAAGGAAATGCTAAAAGAGGAAATTTCCATGGTATTTGTTTACTTATTTATATTTATTGTCCAGTTTTGTTTCTACTAACGGCTTGTTTGGAATTAAATTACCATCATTAGTCATTGAAAAAAGTGAACATCAAAATAAGTTTTCCTAGAAGATATCATTGTCGTTCAGTTGAAATCTCAGTAGCAAAGAAAATGGTAAAATAGAGATTTTTCATACCAAAATTTGCCTTCCTTTCAAATAAACACCCGCATACACACACAGAAAAGTCCCTTAAATGCGATATTTGTCAGATATTTTGAAAATCTTATAGTGCCAGCCATCATTATTGTCATTATTATGGTTGCTCTTGAGATTGGTATAATTGTTCCCTTCATACATACTGTGGACACCCCCCCCCCAAATGGCAAGAGAACCTATTAGAACTCTGTTTAGCCGTCTCCTTTTCTCATTTGTTTCCTTACTTCTTTCTGAAAATAATCTTTCTCCTTAACCAAAAATAAGAGTCGAGATAGTGTCCGTGTTTACCTGTTGCATATTCATAGCCCTTTAAAGGAAGAACAACATTGCAACTGAATCACGTATGAATTTCATACTGAGCTTTGGAACACACATTAGTGTTCCAAACTTGACTGTAAAGCATCAAACCCTTGCTTTGGGGTAGGTAACAGATCTAAACAACAGTGAAACTTTTCCAAAAAAGATCTCCTATTTTTGATACTCTATAATCCATCTAAATGAACCCAAGTGGCCATTAATGTATAAATATGTGAATAACTGAATTTTATTGCCTTCTGATCTACTCATCCAACAATTTATTAAGCACTACAATGTACAAGTTAAATATCAGAATTAGATCTATCTCTAGTCCTCATTGTTTCAACTTGATTTGTACACAAGTGATGCACTCCAAGAATATCCAGATTTCAATGTCTCTTCATTCACTATATATTTCCACTTGGCAGCTAAAGCTGACCCTAAATTGAATGTGTAGCTCAAAAAGTTCAGAAATGTGTTTTCTCATTGACTTTATTATAAAGTGAGCATTGTGCCTTCACTCCATCCACTCGCAACAATTTCTTTCAGCACTGAGTAGTAAGAAATCTAACACTAAATGATGTGAAAATGCAATGCATATTGGAAAATTAGTTAGATTTTTATTTTGTGTAACATTATCTAATTAGTCATTATGTCTTTAAGTAATACAATTTTGTCCTTTATTAACCCCACAGGGAAAGTTATTTTTAAATATCCAAAAGTTGCTGATTTAGTTTATTTTTGAAGTAACAGAAGGCATATTTTAGGATACGTACACATACAAGATGTTCTCAATAATGTGCATGATTTGTTTCTATAGTATAGTAGCAGTCTCTCGGTAACCAAGGATGACGATTGTCTTTGTGCGTTTTTGTGCACAAAGACACTTGTGCATGAAGATTTAAGTGGAAGAGTCGATGCACAGAGACAGTCCCACTCTCTCGGTGTTGGAAGTCTGGGTCCAGTGGCATGAAAAGTCGTTACACCTGAAGACTTCCTCAGCTGCATTGGATGGCCATGTTGTCTTTTGTGCTCCAACACGCCCTAAGCACTCCACTGTGCCTTGCTGTATCGCCATCTCAGCCGTTGAACCTTCTTATTGGTTTCTTCCTCCTGTTCCGCCAAAGCAGTTTTCACATCTTTGTTTCTATAGTCCACATGTAAATGATTTCTTTTGCTACTTGCCAAAGCTTTTTCTCCCAAATAGGCGTATCTCTTCTTTATCCAGAATGCTCTTCCTATTCTAAACATTTTCTAAAGAAAAAATGGTATTACTAATAAATTGTACTTTATAATTTAGTAAAAAAAAAAGTCCAATTTGGCCCTTGGTAATAGACAATGAAATATTTTCCTCTCCTCTTGTTCAAAAGGTCAGTGACTGGAGGAGCAAAATGTGGAATGTGATGTTAGACACGGTCATTTTATTGCTAGAATTTGCTAAAATTATTTCTTCTTTGCAAAGGAAAGTTGAATTGATGGGAGGAAGTTAAATGGACATTGTCCAGTTAAAACGTTTAACAATATAGACTGAATAAAGGTATAACATTTAGCAAAAATAGCCAACTAAAACTAAAATGTCTTTGTTGTTGCAAATGTGCACATTAATTTTGTTTCAGTATCTAGAATTATTAGGCATTAGACAGATTGGTAACAGTGACAGGGAGGGAAATTTTTATTGATGTTATAAATGCCCACAAGCATTAACATCTGTGATGCCTTGTAACGAAGCAGTTGGCCCTCATTTGGCATTGCTCACTATTGGGAGAATTGTCTTGCAAAAGATAAGCTTGCTGTGTTCCACAGGCTATCATTCTGAACATCTTATTGGCACCTCTTTGCTGTTGACGCCAGCACTGTACCTTGTGCATGGCACGTTGCCATCTCACAGATGGGGCGTAAGTACTGGCATGTCAGAGAGGCAGTGTTTGCATGACATTCAAATAGTAGGCACTGCAATACCCTCCAGGAGTGCAAGCTGGGCAATTCTGGAAGACTTGGGGTTTGGTGGCTTTTTTTTTTGTTTTTGGCTTTGGATGATTTACATTGGTCCTTCTTACTTAATCTCCAAGTAGGCACAGTTGAAATGAACATGCCTATTTGAGCCAGGGTAGCTCTAGATTTCTCAGAAGTAAAGACAGATCCTAGATCGGACAAATCCCAAATAAGCCACCGTGTTTAAAATACTTTTAGAACTGGTCACACTTTGCTCTGAAATGGTTTAGTTATCAAATAAATGAAGACATAATTGATTGAAGCCAAAAGAAGTCCAGAAAGTAATATGCCAGGAACAGCTATTGTGAATTGGATGAATGATGTTAACAAACACTTTTAGAGCCTTTTAGGATTACTTTCTGTGTGGGAGAGAAGAAGAGTGTCCATTTTAGCCAGAATAATCTTCAGAGATTGACAAGAAGCACATTATTCCAAGTCACTTTGCATTATGTGTGGAGAGTGCCCCAGCTGTGTCAGTGGGGAGGGTACACGGAGTTAGTACTCACATCCTCTAAATGAGCGTGGTAAATGCGAGTGGACAATTAGGGAAGAAATTTGGCTTACTGTCCACACATGCTACGTTTCATTGTGGCATCACCAGCTCTTTGGAGCAAAAATATAGGAGAAAATTAAACAGCTTTCTGAACTCACAGGAGGAGCAGTTGTTCTAGTGGCTTTCATACAAATGTCTCATTAATTCTCGAAGTCCCCCAAATTGTTCTTTTATGATCTGTGAATAGGAATCTGTGAAGGAGCCTTTGCAGATGGAACCAAGTGAAGCTAGAATGAGGATTTCATGATTAGCTGGCGGTACTTAGTTGCTTTGATCAATAAGTTGAAGTTCTTTTTCTCATTAATTCTCTAGTAGGAAGCTAATGAAACATTTGGGTGAATATTTTATAAATAATAAAGACATTACTTTGAACATTAAATTATGTTAATGGTACGTGTTGTTTTGCGGCAATGTATGTAAATTCAAAAAGAAATATAGCAGAAACTGGCTACAGGCTATTTTGCACTAATTTAAATAATATTCTTTCAAAAATCAAGTTACACTAAAATGAATGGATACAGCATCTGCCATTTTAAAAGTGTGATTTCTTAAGATAAATACTCAGAGTTTGCAAAGGCATTTATTAAAACATTTACAACTTGTGCTCCAACAGATTGTGGCATAGGCATTTTTTAACTTGCTGCTGACCTTGGACTTTATTAAGATTCCCACAACTAGGCTGGCAATTTAGTAAAAGGAAGCTGCTGAGTTTTGTCGAGGATATTCTCTGGTTCTCTTCCAGAGGTCTCCTCATTTTGCAGTGCTCAGGATTTCCTTAAAGGTCTCTCAACAGGTTCTCTTCACTGAATTCATTATCCAAAGTGATTTTCTTGAGGATAAGCTGGTTATTTGATGCACAGCCCCTGCGGGTACTCCCTCACTTATAAAAACATCATCCCATGCTTTAAAAGGCAGTATCCACTGAGCATGCCAACGGCTCATTTATGAGTCTTGCAATATGTTTACATTTGCACATTGCCAGAAACAGCATTCAAAACAAAATCATTTAATAATAGCTAATATAACAAGACAGCATTTGTAGACCTTTAAATTTCTGCAAGTGCTTTATGTGTGTCCTCATATAATCTCCACAGCAGCACTATGAGATCGGCGCTATCCTTATGCCCATTCTATGAAGGAAAACAAAACTGTGATAAGTTAGGCGATCTGCCCTATTATTTAAGGTAGAATTTGAGCTTGGGTCTCCCTTACTCCAACTGCAGCTCTCTATTTGCATCTACTGTGACAGGCACACTCTTTTTCACTGTATCCTTCCATCAGGGCTGTAGGGGCATCATAAGGAGTTTTAATTCATCCACTCTAAGTACGTTTTCCCAATTTTAAGTTCAAATGAGAAGCAGCGCAGGTCCATTTAACAAATTAACACCAATTAGCTTTTATGCAGGTAGGTTTACTTTGAAAACATAGCAATAACCGATGTACAAAAGTCCATCCCTCATATGTGAGGGACATGTCGATTCCAGCTCAGTGTCTACAGAAAGTGGGCTTGCTTAGCAGAGTTTTTATGTCATATATGATGTTCACATCTGTGTGGAGTGGAATTTGGGAGTGGCTCATACTGGCAGAAATCCCGCTAATGAGCAGACAGGAGACCTAATAAGATGCTGGCAGAGAAACAGCTTCATGAGGAGAAAAGAGCAGACAGCAGTGGGTAGGGAGGGGGAGAGGGAGGGGAGCAAAAGGGATTCTGCCCACACAAGCGGCTTGCTCAGGGCAAAAATGTCCTCTCTTCTTTAGCTACAATCACAGACTTATAATAATCCTGATGCAAGACTCTCCTCCTCCCCTCTTTCCAATTCCACAGGAGGGGCTGGGTTGTGACATTTACAGTCTTGAGCTCATGATTTTCGACATTATATACCCCAAAAGACCCCTATAAACAGGAAAACCCATGACTCTCATGTGGTTCCCAGGCTGGGACCATAATGATAACTGAAACTCCCTGTACTTTCCCTCCTTCAGCTTATCTTATAGTTGGCTACAGATAAACTCTTCTCAAGGTTTTTGAAAACAGGTCAGGAAAACTGCAAGTTTTAAAGGCTGGGAGGGGGCAGTTTTAGTGTAAAGAACAGTAATACTAAGGGGTCTTGAAACTTGGGGTTACAATCCCCAAAGATCTTTCCCAAAGCTCGATCCTTATTTGCTAGAGCACAGTACCAATCCAGGTGAAAAACTGACCCTGACAGAGATATAAGATGTAGGAGGTCCAGACTCTGGGACTCTTAGACATAAGCTGCTTCAGGAAGCCTTTGAGGAGAAGGCTAACTCAAACCTTCTGGAATATGTCCCCAGTTCTGACTATGCAACCAATTTAGAAAAGTTCCTTTGAACCACATGGCCAGTAAACTCTTCCTAGTTACAAACAGGTTACACATGCTCCATAGTCTCTCCAAGGCATCGGCGTTACATCAAAACATTTCTCCTGGAATCAGGAGAACCCTGACTTCTCCATTAGAGGAGATGCCATTAGAGCTATCCTATAAATTAAGTAGACTTCCATTCTAGAAACATTGTATGGTTGTTTGCTATTGCGCATTTTCTACAATTTCAAGTGGCCCCTTCTCTTCCTACCTTCTTCCCCTCCTACCTCCCCAAGACAGTAAGCAATTACTGTTGGATATGCATGTGCTACTGCAAAAAGAGCTGCTGTAAACATTTCTGTACAAATCAATTCTTTTACTTTTTCTGATCTCCATGGGATAGGTATCTAGTAGGTCAAAATCTATGCAGTTTTATAGTCCTTTGGCCACACTTTCCAGAATAGTTGGATCAGTTCACAATTCCATCAACAGAACATTAGTGTCTCCAACATTTTTCATTTTCCTTTGTTGTCACATTAACCAATATGCTGAGTGTGAGGTGGTACCTCAGAGTTATTTTAATGTGCATTTCTCCAATCAATAATGATCTGGAAGAGCATTTTTTCATATCACTTTGATAAAGTTGTTGATTATTTCCATTAGTTTTTTGGTTGATTCTCTAGGATTCTTTAAATAGACCATCATCATCTGCAAAGAGTGATAACTTGTTCTCCTCATTGTCAATTTTAATACCTTCAATTTCTTTTTCTTCTCTAATTGCTACAGCTAATGTTTCTAGTACAATGTTAAATAATAAAGTTGATAATGGGCATACTTGTTCCCCAGATGATCTTATTGGGAAGGCTTCTAATTTATCCCCATTGCAGATGATACTTGCTGATTGTTTTAAATATATATTGTTTATTAATTTTAGGAAAGGCCCTTCTATTCCTTTGCTTTCTAGTGTTTTCAATAGGAATAAGTGTTGCATTTTGTCAAAGGCTTTTTCTGCATCTATTGAGATAATCATGTGATTTTTGTCGGTTTGCTTTTTATTATGGTCAATTATGTGGATGGCTTTCCTAATACTGAACCATGCTTGCATTCCTGGTATGAATCCTACCTTGTCATAGGAGTGTATGGGGTGCTCAGGGAGGGGTGGTATCTCTGGTATGGAGGGCTTGTTGTGCCCTCCTAGGGCAGCTCTCCAGCTTCTGACCCTCACCTGAAACCCAGCTCTCACTTGTGGCTCCCAGTAGCTGCTAGCATGCGGCAGCGGCCACACCCCGAGCAATGGCTTCGACAGGCAGGCCAAACCTTGTGAGGGTAGCCATTGGGTCACCGACCCCTGGTGAACCAGGGCTTTGCTCACCCAGCATGTGAAGACTGCTTCAGCAGAACAGATGGAAGAAACCAATAAGAAGGTTCAATGGCTGAGAGGGCGATGCAGCAGAGCACTGTGGAGTGCTTAGGGCGTGTTGGAGCACAAAAGACAACACGGCCATCCAATGCAGCTGAGGAAGTCTCCAGGTGTAACAATTTTTTGTGCCACTGGACCCAGGCTTCCAACGCCAAGAGAGTGGGACTGTCTCTGTGCATTGACTTTTCCACTTAAATCTCCTTCACGCACAAGTGTCTTTGTGCACACTCATCTATACACCATAGATGAAAGTGCACAAAGACAATCGTCATCCTTGGTTACCGAGAGACTACTACTATAGTGAATAAACCTCATGATCACTTGCTGGAGTCTTCTTGCTAGTATCTTATTTAAGATTTTTGCATCTGTATTTATTAAGGAAGTTGCTCTATAGTTTTCTATATTTTTGACCTGCCTGGCTTTGGAATCAGTACCATATTTGTGATTTAAAAGGAATTTGGTCAAACTCCTTTTTTGCTTATTCTGTCAAAGAGTTTATATAATATTGGGATTAGTTGTTCTTTGAAGGCTTGATAGAATTCATTTGTGAATCTATCTGGATTTGGGGATTTTTTCTTAGGGAGTTCTTTGATGGCTTTCAATTTATTTTTCTGATATGGGGATGTTTTAGGCATTCTATTTCTTCCTCTGTTAGTCTAGGCAATTTATATTTTTGTAAATATTCTTTCATATCACCTAGATTGCTGTAGAAATGCCATAATTGCCATATAATTGGGCAAAATCGTTTTTAATGAGTGCCTTAATTTACTCTTCATTAGATGTGAAGTTTTCTTTTTCTTCTTTGATACTATTAACTTTGTTTTCTTCTGTCCTTTTTTCATTAAATTAACCAGTACTTTGTCTATTTTATTTGTTTTTTTTTCAAAGTACCAGTTTCTAGTCTTATTTATTAATTCAATAGTTCTTTAACTTTCAGCTTTATTAATTCCTTTATTTTTTTTTATAATTTTGTTTTAATCTGGGAATTTTTATTTTTACTCTTTCAAGTTTTTTAATTTGCATGCCTAATTCACTGACTTATGTCCATCCTAATTTAACAATATATGCACTTAATTATATAAATTTCCCTCTGAGTGCTGCTTTGGCTGAATCCCATAGATTTTTAAAGAATTGCTCTTCATTGTCTTTTTTTTTTCAATGAATGTATTGTTTCTATGATTTAGACTTTAACCAATTTTGGAGGATCATATTATTTAATTTCCAATTAATTTTTCATTTGCCTCTCCATGTACCCTTAGTAATTATTATTTTTATTGCATTATGATATGAAAAGGTTACATTTATTATTTCTGCTCTTTTGCACTTGTTTGCCATGTTTTTATGTACTAGTGTACATGTTCAATTTTGGGGAATGTGCCATGTGCTGCTGAAAAGAAGGTGTATTCCTTTTGGTTCATATTTATTTTTCTCCACATCAGAGGTGAGGTGGCCCTTTTCAAAAAATTTAAGTCTAATATTTCTAAAATTTCATTTACATCTACCTCTTTCTTATTTAGTTTTGGTTTGAATTTATCTAGATCTAATAGAGGAAGGTTCAGGTCTCCCACTAGTATAGCTTTACTATCTATTTACTCCTTAAGCTCTACTAATTTCTCCTTGAGAAATTTGTATGCTATACCATTTGGTGCATAGATGTTGAGTACTAATATTTCCTCATTGTCTATACTGCCTTTTATCCAGATCTAATTACCTTCCCTATCTCTTTGAATCAGATCTATTATGACTTTGGCTTTGTCAGATATCATGATTGTAATGACTGCCTTCTTTTTCTCAGTTTATCCCAATAGATTTTACTCCATCCTTTTACCTTTACCTTGTGTGTGTCTTCCTGCCTCATGTGTGTTTAGTGTAGACAATGTATAGTAGGATTTTGGTTTCTAATCCACTCTGCAATTTGCTGCCATTTTGTAGGTGAGTTTATCCTATTCACATTCATAGTTATGATTACCACCTGTGTATTCCCCAACATTTTGATTTCCTCTCCTAGTTCTGCCCTTTCTTCTTTCTCTATTTCCTGCTATAGCAGGGGTTTGCTTTTAATCACTCCCCCTAATCCCCACCATTATTTGACTTCCCTTTCTTGTCCCTCCCTTTTTATTCCTCTTTAATTTTTTTAGAATCTATTAAATTCCCTCCCTCACTTTCCCCCTCACTTTTTGTACTCCTTTCCTCAGTCCTTTGTTTTTCTCTCTCAACTTCCCTGTATGGCAAGATAGAATTCTAATGATCAATGGATCTAGATGCTCTTCCCTCTCAGAATTGATTCCACTGAGAGTTAGGTTTAAGTATTACCTATTAACACTCTCTTCCTCTCCTTCTTATAACAGTATTCTTCCCCTCCCCCTCCCATGTGCCTCTTTGTATGGTATAGATTATCCTAATATTCTTATTTCTTCAAGTTTCTCTTGTTGCCATCTTCTATTCCCCCCTTTCTTTTTTTGCATATCATCTTAAACCACTTTGTACCCTAATCTCTACCTATAAATAATTCTTCTAACTACTATAATAGTTAATGCAATTTTTGAGAGTTACAAATAGCATTTTTCCATATAGGAATATAAGCAATTTGACCTCATTGAAGCCCTTAAAAAATAAAAATGTAAAAAAAAATCCTCCCATCTCTTTCTTATTTACCTTTTCATGTTTCTATAATTATAATTCTTACTTGATTATTTTCTTCTATGTTTTTGGAACACTCTCTTCATGATTTTTCTTTTGTAATTTTCTTGATCTTCTTGCATTGTGCTCCCCCTCCCCACGTTTTCTTTAGTCTTTCATTTGGTTTCTAAAATATTCTTTTAAGCTATTCCAATAACTATTTTAAGGCTTGTGACCATTTGGTGTTTCTCTCTGCTATTTTAGAAGAAGGTGTTTTAATTTCACTGTCCCTCAAATTTGAACCCAGTTCTTTTCTGCCACATAATAGCTATCTATATTTGGATTCTTTTTCTTTGACTTACTCATTCTTTTTCAAAATTTAGTGGCTAAATCAATAGGCTTAATTGTTAACTTTATTTTCCAGTCAGGCTCTATTGCTAGGGAGTAAAGGGTGATGCCTCAGGTTTCATCATTTTTTGTGTTTGTTATTTCATCTGCCCTATTTAGTTCTTCCACAGGTGCTGTCCTTGATCCTCCTGGCTCAAACCACAGTCTATGATTGGCTTCTGGTTGTCCATTTGGACCTCCCCCACATACCAATAGTTATTCCACTTCAAGCAGATACTCAACTCTTCCCTAGGATGACAACTAAGGACACTACTCTCCTGGAAGTGCCCACAAATAAGACAATCCTAGCCAAATAGCAACTTTACTCCCCTGGGGTGTACCCCTTCTTTGCTTCTCCTTTTCTGAAACCGCAGCCTGGGACAGAGCCAATGTTTGGTCAGCATGTGTGGGCACCTTCTCTATTTAGCAGTTAGCTACCAGCTGTGATTGAGTGGGGCTCTTGGAGTCAGGGCTCACTGCCTGATGACTCCACCAGTAATTGCCACTAGAATATACACTTTTAAGTCCTGCAGACAAGGTAAGACTCTCTGCCATGCCACCAGGGCTTACATCTTGTTGATTCTCTAGTGTTTTCTTTAAAGTTCAGGTGCCACCAGGTAGTATGGAGGCTAGGGAAGTCAGAAACCTCTCTTTCAAGCTATCACTGGCTGCTCTACTTCACTTAAGGTACTTCTGTGGAAAGATAACTGACTTTAAAGCACTTTCTTTTAAAGAACTGAAATAAATGAATTCAGTTAATTATCTTTAATTATTTCAGCAAGAATTGAAGGAGCTAAAATTTCATTACTGTATTTTAGAATCTCTGGCTTTTGTTTTTAGTAATTGAATCCCAAAATATCTGCTTTATTGTTATGAGCTCAACCATCATTTAAATTATGTCTTTGTAAGATTAATCACAGCTCTTTCCCCCCTCCTTTACTAGTTTCTGCCAAGGTACATGGTACATGTTATAATTGAGAAAATGATCAGTTTGTCTGAGTATTACAGTTCTTCTGACCTAACTGTTCACTGAATCTTCCATCTTCTGATCTCGTTTTTTGCCTAAGAGACATCTACCTGATTAGAATTTTTCCCTCTATATTTTGCCCAATACATCTACCTTATTTGAATCATTTCATGTGATATGTATTTTTTACCTGTTTGGGAGATGGATTCCCTCAGTTGTTCTTTTACATTTCCCAAATTCCTCTTCAATCATACCCATCCGAACAGAACTGAGTAACTTCATTTGACTTCCTTTCCTTCTGGGTCAATCCATTTGAGATCTAATTTGATAACTGTCCAATATCACTCTAATTACTAATTCAATTAAATATAAGAAGAACTTAACACAATGCCTTGAATATGATTTGTGTTGCTTTGTTCTTTCACACATATTCAATAGGTACTTAACAAATGCTTGCTTACTTGACTTATTAAAAGCCTTTCCTATGAAGTGTAATAGTCAAAGAAGAGGCAGAGGGGCTTGAAAAAGCTAGGAACAGGAAACCAGCTGCTGGAGGGGGCTGATTAATGTGTAGCCACTTCCTCCTTCTTCCACTAAGCTGGTCAATCTTAATGGAGTCTGGACCTGACCAAAATGAGTTAACCCCTCCCAATTTTCTTCTTTGACTTTGAAATCTTCCCTTCTATTACAACATTTAGAGACAATCTTCCGTATACTAAATGGCTAATTTATTTCTTGGGAAAGAAAGATAGGGAGAGAGAGGTGTAGAAGGAAGAGATGGGAGATCCTTAATGTATTTTCCTTATCAACTGTTGAAGGCTTTAATCACAAAGTCTCTTCAGGGAAATGGTTTGACTTTCCCAAAGAGAAAATGAATTTAAATCAGCAGAGGTCTTCAGTGGCCAAGAACTTCTTCTGCTCAGTCAGGTAGAAAGGGTATTGGAAAACAACTCTCCTCCTTAGCTCTTCTCAGAGTCTCTGGTGAGAGTCAGTGAGTGAATGAGTGACCCAATGAGTCAGTGAGTGACCAGACTCAACACTGGCCAACAGTTTTCTCCTCCTTTGAATCTTCTAATAGAATTCTCAAATTCTCTCTTCCCTCACTAGTTGAATGTTCCATCTGCATCACCTGGATCCATCTTCATTAAATTTCAGGTTTTATGCTGCTTTTGGCCATTCTTCCTTGATTACAGAAGTCAGGGTAGAGGAGAAAGCTGTCTGTCAAAGTTTGACAAGTTTTTGGCTTTTTTTTTTCAACTTCATTTTTAAAAAATTAATTTAGTCAATTTAGAACATTATTCCTTGGTTAGAAGAATCATATTATTTCCCTTCCTCCCCTCCACCCACCCTTCCCATAGCCAACACACAATTTCATTGGGTATTACATGTGTCCCTGATCAGAATCCATTTCCATGTTGTTGGTGTTTGCATTAGGATGTTCATTTAGAGTCTATATCCCCAGCCAGATCCCCTTGACCCCTGTGACCAAGCAGTTGTTATCCTTCTGTCTTTCTACTCCCACAGTTTTTCCTCAGAATGTGGATAGTGTTTTTTCTCATAGATCCCTACAAGTTGTTCAGGATCACTACATTGCCACTGATGGAGAAGTCCATTACATTCGACTGTACCAAAGTGTATCAGTCTCTGTGTACAATGTTCTCCTGGTTCTTCTCTTCTCATTGAATCAGTTCCTGGAGGCCATTCAAGTTCCCATGAAATTCCTCCAGTTTATTATTTCTTTGAACAGAATAGTATTCCATCACCAACATGTACCACAATTTGTTCAGCCATTCCCCAATTGAAGGGCATCCCCTCATTTTCCAATTTTTTTTTTGCCACCACAAAGAGTGCAGCTATGAATATTCTTGTACAAGTCTTTTTTACTTATTATCTCTTTGGGGTACAAACCCAGCAGTGCTATGGCTGGATCAAAGGGCAGATAGTCTTTTACTGCCCTTTGGGAATAGTTCCAGATTGCCCTCCAGAATGGTTGTATTAATTCACAACTTCACCAGCAATACATTAATATCCTGACTTTGCCACATGCCCTCCAGAATTCATTACTTCCCTTTGCTGTCATGTTAGCCAATCTACTAGGTGTGAGGCGATACCTCAGAGTTGTTTTGATTTGCATCTCTCTGATTATAAGAGATTTAGAACACTTTTTCATGTGATTATTAATAGTTTTGATTTCTTTAACTAAAAATTGCCTATTCATGTCCTTTGCCCATTTATCAATTGGAGAATGACTTGATTTTTTGTACAATTGTTTTAACTCGTTATAAATTTGAGAAATTAGACCTTTGTCAGAGGTTTTTGTCATGAAGATTGTTTCCCAATTTGCTGTTTCCCTTCTAATTTTGGTTGCATTGGTTTTGTTTGTACAAAACTGTTTTCATTTGATGTAATCAAAATTATTTATTTTGCATTTTGTGATTTTTTTTCCTAGCTCTTGCTTGGTTTTAAAGTTTTTCCTTTCCCAAAGATCTGATATTTATACTAATCTGTGTTCACCTAATTTGCTTATAGTTTCCTTCTTCATATTCAAGTCATTCACCCATTCTGAGTTTATCTGGGTGAAGGGTGTGCGATGTTCATCCAAACCTAATCTCTCCCATATCTGTCTTCTGATTTTTCCAGCAGTTTTTATCAAATAGTGGGTTTTGGTCCCAAAAGGTGATATCTTTGGGCTTGTTGTAGACTGTCTTGCTGAGGTCACTTACCCAAGTCTGTTCCACTGATCCTCTTTTCTGCTCTTAGCCAGTACCAAATTGTTTTGATGACCACTGCTTTCTAGTATAGTTTGAGATCTGGGACTGCAAGGCCTCCTTCCTTTGCATTTTTTTTTATATGATTTCCCTGGATATCCTTGATCTGTTGTTCTTCCAAATGAACTTTGTTATGTTTTTTTCTAATTCAGTAAAAAAGTTTTTTTGGAAGTTCAATAGGTATGGCACTAAATGAATAGATAAGTTTGGGTAGGATGGTCATTTTTATTATGTTAGCTCGTCCATGAGCAGTAAATGTTTTTCCAATTGCTCAGATATAGTTTTAGTTGTGTGGAGAGTGTTTTGTAGTTGTGTTCATATAGTTAGTGTATTTATCTCAGCAGATAGATTCCTTAGTACTTTATATTGTCTAGGGTGGTTTTAAATGGAATTTCTCTTTCTAATTCTTGCTGCTGAGATGTGTTGGAAATATATAGAAATGCTGATGACTTATGTGGATTTATTTTGTATCCTGCAGCTTTGCTAAATTTGTTGATTATTTCAACTAGCTTTTTGGTTGGTTCTCTGGGGTTCTTTAGTTAGACCATCATATCATTTACAAAGAGTGATAGCTTGTTCTCCTCATTGCCAATTTTAATACCTTCAATTTCTTTTTCTTCTCTAATTGCTACTGTTAGTGTTTCTAGTACAATGTTATATAATAGAGGTGATAATGGACAGCCTTGTTTCACTCCAGTTCTCATTGGGAAGGCTTCTAGTTTATCCCCATTGCAGATGATGTTGCTGATGGTTTTAGATATATACTGTTTACTATTTTTAGGAAAGGCCCTTGTATTCCTATACTTTCTAGTGTTTTCAATAGGAATGAGTGTTGTGTTTTGTCAAAGGCTTTTTCTGCATCTATGGGGACAATCATGTGATTTTTGTTTGTTTGCTTGTTAATGTGGTCAATTATGTGGATGATCTTCATAATATTGAACCATCCTTGCATTCCCGGTATGAATGCTACCTGGTCAGAGTGGATAACCCTTGTGATCACTTGCTGGAGTCTTTTTGCTAGTATCCTATTAAAGATTTTTGCATCTATATTCATTAAGGAGATTGATCTATAGCTTTCTTTCTCTATTTTTGACCTGCCTGACTTTGGAATCAGTACTATATTTGTGTTGTAAAAGGAATTCAGTTGAACTCCTTCTTTGCTTATTCTGTGAAACAGTTTTTTATAATATTGGGATTAGTTGTTCTTTGAAGGTTTCATAGAATTCATTTGTGAATCCATCTGGGCCATTTGAATTTTTTCATAGGGAGTTCTTTGATGGCTTCTTCAATTTCTTTTTCTGATATGGGGTTGTTTATGTAGTCTATTTCTTCCTCCTTTAGTCTAGGCAATTTATATTTCTGTAAATATTCATCCAAATCACATAGATTTCCATCTTTATTGCCATATAATTGTGCATAATAATTTTCAATGATTGCCTCATTTCCTTCTTCATTAGAGGTTAGGTCTCTCATTTCATCTTGGATACTGTCAATTTGATTTTCTTCTTTCCTTTTTTAATTAGATTGACCAGGACTTTGTCTATTTTATTTGTTTTTTCAAAGTACCAGCTTCTTGTCTCATTTATTAAGTCAATACTTCTTTGACTTTTAATTTTATTAATTTTTTCTTTGATTTTTAGGATCTCTAATTTAGTCTTCATGTGAGGATTTTTAATTTGTTCATGTTCTAGTTTTTAATTTGCATGCCCAATTCATTGACTTCTACCTTCTCTAATTTGTTAATATATGAACTCAAGATTATGACTTTCCCTCCTGAGTACTGCTTTGGCTACATCCCATCGATTTTGAAAGGATGTCTCATTATTGTCATTTTCTTCAATAAAGTAAATTGTTTCTTTGATTTGTTCTTTACCTAACTGATTTTGGAGAATCATATTGTTTACTTTCCAATTAATTTTTGATTTGCCTCTCCATTTACCCTTATTAATTATTGTTTTCATTGCATTGTGATCTGAGAAGGTTGCATTTATTATTTCTGCTCTTTTCACTTGTTTGCAATGTTTTTATTCCCTAATATATAGTCAATCTTTGTGAATGTACCATGTGCTGTTGAAAAGAAGGTATATTCCTTTTTGTCCCTATTTATATTTCTCCATATATCTACTAATTCTAATTTTTCTAAGATTTCATTCACTTCTCTTGCCACTTTCTCATTTATTTTTTGGTCTGATTTTTCTAGTTATGATTGAGGAAGGTTCAGCTCCCCCCCCTCCCCAGTATAGTTTTTCTATCTGTTGCATCCTTGAGCTCCACTTGTTTCTCCTTTAGAAATTTGGATGCTATGCCATTTGGTGCATACATGTTGAGTACAGATATTTCCTCATTGTCTATACTGCCTTCTATCAGGATGTAATTACATATCATATCTCTTTTAACTAGATCTATTTTTACTTTGGCTTTGTCAGATATCATGATTACAACTCCTGACTTCTTTTTTATTACTTGATGCCAAATAGATATGGCTCCATTCTCTTACTTTTACCCTATGAGTGTTTACCTTCCTTACCTGTGTTTCTTGTAGACTGTATATGGTAGAGTTTTCGTTTCTAATCCACTCTGCTATTCACTTACATTTTATGGGTGAGTTCACTACATTCATATTCAGAGTTATGATTATTAGTTGTGTATTTGCCAGCATTTTCATTTCCACTCCTTGTCCTTCCTTTTCTTCTTTCACTATTTTTTTCTACACCGATGTTTTTTAATCATTCCTCCTAATTCCCACACTTATTTTACTTCCCTTTCTACCTCCCCCTCCCTTCTTATTCACCTCTTATTTTCTTTACAGTCTTTTTATACTGCCCCCAACTTCTCCCTCCCTTGTACTGCTTCCCTCCCCACCAGTCCATTTGTTACCTTTCTACTTCCCCATAGGGCACAAATTAATTCTCTGCCCCAATATATTTGATTGTTCTTCCATCTTTGAGTCAATGCACATAAGAGTTGAGTATTTCCTATCTCCAACCTCTTTCTCCTTCCAGTGTATTGTTGTTCTTCCCCCCTCCCTCCATGAGCTTCTATGTGACATATGAATTTTCCCCCTTTTGTTTTTTCCCATTTCTTTTAGTATTAACCTCTCTTTTTAGCTCTGTGTGTGTGTGTGTGTGTGTGTATACACACACATATGTATTTATGTATACATATATCTATATACATATTTATGTCTTGGCATTTCATGCTATACAGTTTGTCACTGTTCCCTCTATGTGTAATTCTTCTAGCTTCCCAGGTGATAATAACAATTTTTAAGAATTACCAATGACCTCTTTTCTTATGGCGATACATATCATTTTAACTTATTGGGTCTCTTAAATTTTGTTGTTTTCTTGTTTTTTTTGGTTTTGTTTTTCTTTTTCCCTCTTTTAAAATTACCTTTTGATGATTCTCTTGAGTTCTCTGCTTGGGCATCAAATTTTCTGTGCAGGTCTGGTGTTTTCTTTACAAATGCTTGGAATTCTTTTATTTTGTTAAATGACCATACTTTTCCCTGTAAGAATATAGTCAGTTTTGCTATTTACCAAATCAAGATGCCTTCAGGAATATTTATATTAAATGGCACTTGTTTTGTATTGTTTTGCTTGTTTTTAGTTATATCATAAACATAAACGCTAATGATTTTGATTGGCTCATGTTTATTTTCTTTTTTGAGGAATATTTTTTCTCATTTTTTTCAAAATTGGTTCTTTTAAGTCATCAAATTGTTAGCAAATAAAAAGCCTGTCAAATTCTTACCTATTCATTCTCTCAATACTTTGTATAGCTATAATATGCTTTTAATTCTAATCTGCTTTGGTTTCTTAGGAATTGTTCTTCAGATCTGTTGGTGAGGAGAACTTGGAATTTCCCATATCTCCTTCCTCATTTAAAACTAAATTAAATAACACTTCATTGTTTGGCAGACAATTCAGAGGAGGGAAAGGAGATTAAGTCCTTTGGGACTAGAATAAATCAAGATGGGCTTTGCCCAGCATAGACTATGTCTTAATATTATTAAATATAATTGTTAGTTTTTGCAATAGCACCAAGTATGGATTTGAAAACATATTTCCTTAGTAGATGCCAATAAAAACCTTGATGAGGACATAAATTTCTGCTTTCATATCTAGAATTCCAGAAACAATGCAAATGATTAAGAAAGGCCATAAAAATTTTGTCATTTATTCATTGGGTTGAATTTGAGCATAATTATCTAGAAATCTATATAAGTATTTATAAGCTTTATAAAAGTGTTTTATCCATATTCTTCCTGTTAATTAGTGGCCTATTCTGCTAGAGAGGAGACATTCACATCTTAGTCTGAACGAGTGAATTAATCAATCAACAATAATTTATTAAGCATTAATAATGTGTTATGCACTGTGCTAGACAATGGGGCATACAAAGATAGAAATAAAATATTCCCTTCTTTATAGAGGAAACATCAAAATATGTGCCTCAAATTATATACTAGATATATACACTGCTGGGTCCCATTCTGGCACTTGCAGGCACATCCCAGTAGCCTGGAAGAGGAGCACCTGGCACATTATCTCTCAGCTATGAAGGAGTGCTTCACAGTTTTTAAAACAAGATGGAAGATCTCTTCGATGAAGCCATCTACATGCTGAGGAGTCGTATTTTGGGATAGACAGGAGCCGTACATGGCATTCTTTGGGATGCCAGGACACTGTGGGGCTGTGAGTGCCCTCAGCCAGGCCTTCTCCATTTCCATCATGCCTCTTCTGGGACATCACTCAGGCCTGGTGGGAAGCAGTCACACGGAGTATGGTCTCCCTCGCAAATGTAGCCTCCTTTACAATTGCGTGTCACTCATGCCCAGTCAGGCTCATTCCAAGATGTCACTCCAAGCAGTACGTCTATAGCTACTTGATGTCAGGGTTGGAGAAAGCTGGCACTTGTTTAGGAACCAGAGAGACTGAGAGGAAAGAAGAGGATGAGGAGATCATATCATTGTCTGGTGAACAACTCAGAGGAGGAAAAGAAGGAGAAGAAGCTGTCCAGGATTAGAATAAATCAAAATGAGAACCAGGAGGATGAATGACTCCCACCTACCCCACTCCTGATAAAGCAGAGAGAGAAGGAGAGGCCAGTGGCCAATAATGCTCATGAGCACCTCCATGTCTATGGCAATGAGGCCTTTAAAGAGTTCAACCTTGTAAGCCAACTCCACCTTAATAGTAAAAAATCAAAGGCCAAACTTTTAATTATCCACTAGGCTGTGTTGGTTACTTTACACCTGGAACAGCAAATGAGAAATTGCAGTCTGAACCCTAAAGATGCCTTCAAGCATCAAAAAGAAGAGAAAGTGTCCAGAGTGGGTGGTCAGTAATCCTCAGAAGACTCTTTAACTGCTCATCTGGGCCAGGGCAGCATTGGGCATGACTCTGTTAGACATATGTAAAGTCCCGCTAGCCTGGGAAGCCTTGTGACTAATTCAGCTTCCTAAACTGGAAAATCCTGGCTTTTCTCCTGCCAATCCTACTGGGAGATGAGAGACTGTAGCACACACCCATAAGGAGCAATGGGCTTTTTTTTTTTTAAAGAAGGGAGGAAAAGTAAAGAAGGAAAGTTAATAACTACGTCAAAAAAAATCAACAAGGGTAAAGAATTCAAGAGTCAATAAATGTCACTCAATTAAGAAGGGGAGATGCTGTGTTAAACTTGGCTTGTTCATGAATAGCCTATTATGTCTAACCCTAACATCTCTATTTGCTGTTTGTTTTAAAAAGATAATAATAGTGTAAGAATTAAAATTAAATCTCAATAATAAAAATATTACATTTTAGTAGACTTGCTAATGATCATTAGAAATCAAGGAATAAAGAGGATACAAAATAAAAAAAACATGTGCCCATGGCTGATTAGCCCATTTAAAATCCCCATACTTAGCTTACCACCACCACCATGCTGGCTGCAAGCCCAAGAAAGAGACCCAAGAGGATCTCCCACTTGCTATTATCCTCTGTCTACAGGAAGTACATAATGACAGGAAGTCAGTGGGCTCCCTGGAAATGTAGTTCTTTTTTAGGGTAACAGATTTTCATTATACATTCCTCCCTGAGATCCATGGAAGACTAGTCTCTCCAATGGATCTTGTAAACATAACCAACTTTAAAATTACAATAATTTGGGGATAAAAGGAAATGAAAACAAAACCAATGATTTCTAGGATCATTGACAAAAAGCCAGTTAGGGGCAATCTCCTTCAGCATAAGAGTATACATATGAAACAAATGCATTCCACCCCACACAGTTCACACTACATCCCAAATTTCACTTTGGATCTTCTGGTGCAGCCACAAATTCAAGTCTCACACATGATGAAGTCCTTGCACTCTTTTCCCAGAATGTCATCAGTCCACTTAGGGTTGGTTTGATCTCTTTAACCTTGTCCTCTATTGGCACTATGCAAGTAGCTTTGTGCTTCTTTGGCATTGTGCAATGGCTCTTCCTTATGGTCCCTTCTCCTGGAATCAGACATAATCATCAAGCAAAGTCCCATAAATTTTTAAACAATCAGTGGCATCATTTTTATAGCTTAAAGCTTTTGGGGTATGCATTGACATCAGGGCAAATGTATTTTAAACTTATATTGCTGCAAAATCAAAAAAGTTAAAGAAAAATCTTCTCAATACTGTTGACATGTGCTTCAAATATAAAAGGGAGAGAAAAAATAATGCATATATTGCACGTGGAAGCAAAAACAATAATAATAGAGTTTTAAAACTCCCAGGAAATGTAGTTCTTTTTTAGGGGAACAGATTTTCAATTATACACTAGAACATAGGTAAGGAGATTTTTTATGTAGAAGGAAATAGCAGTACTTTTGGGACTTTTAAAAACTTCTTTTCAATGTGTTTTGTAAGCAACACCATTTTTTGTATACAAAAGTTTTTTGTCCATGCTTTTCTATTGCTGTTTCTGTAATTAAAAGTTGCCTCTCTATAATCAACCAGATTATTAAAAGTTATATTATAAAGAAAAAAGTAAGAAAGGTGAGAAAAACTATATCCATGACCTAGGAGGCAAACTGTGATGAAGGAGAGAAATGAGAAAGTGAAATACTGTGAATTAGGAGAAGCCTTTAGGAATACTATGACTGGAAGATGAGCTGGGCAAAGAGGATGGATGTGTAACAGGTCTAGGAAGACTAACCGGTGCTAGTTGGCAAAGAGCCTTGAATACCAATAAGATTCGTCTACATTTTGTCCTAGAGAAAACAGGGAGCCATTAAAGTTTTTAGAGAAAGTCATGTGGTGAAGTCAGTGTTTTAGGATAATTATTTAGGCAACTACATGGAGGATGTGACCATCCTTCTGTTTCACTGAGCTGAAGTTTCTACTACTTTCTTTTCCTATATAATATTATTGATTACTAATTATTATATGATGTGTCTATGTACTTTTAGCTTTCTTTGTGCCATTTACATCATTTTTCTGATATTGATCCTTTTTTCCACCAATTTTATGAATCTATTTAATTTTATAATGGATAAAAGTGTTTTGAACAGTATATGTGTATATTTATATATACACATATATATACACATATTTATATATACACATATATATACATATATATATATATATATATATATATATATATATATAGTATACTATATGGGACACAGCCTAACCATGAACACTGACTACCTCTTTAATTGTTGTACTCTTCCTTATTTTCTGAAACATCTTTAAAATTATATTTAAAGGATTTTTAATAAATCTATTTTGATAGTTTAATTACCAGGTACAGTTTGTTATTATATTAAGTGTCACTTCTATACTTTTGTCCTTATAATTTATATTGTATATATAAAAATACTACTCATTTCTGTGTGTTTTTTACTCTACTCTTTTACTGAAGCTAGTTTTTGTATGAATTTTTTTGAATCTTAGGAAAATATATTGTCAGCAAATAGAAATATTTTAATCTCTCTTTTCCTAATACTTAATACTTTATTTTTCCCTTGAATTATTTCTAGAAGAAAATTAAATTTCAATGGATAAAAAAGACAAATTTGTTTCAGCCTCCTTATGTCTCAGCTTCTTATGTCTCTTGCTTATAAATAACTCTAAGGTAAATTTTTTCATCACGTTTAAGGAAAATAAATTCTTTTTTTATATTTTGAATCATAGTTATATAAATGTATTATACTGTTTATTAAACTGTAAGCTTCTTTAAGACAAAACTCATGTCTTATTTTATTTTTACTAGGAGCTTTGCACATTATAAATGAATAGTGAATGAATTTACTTGAATATTAAAAAAGAAATTAGTATTTATACAAAAGTTAAGTGAGGTTAAAGACGGATAAAAAATTAGTCAAGCAAGTGACAAGTTGTTGACATAAAGGAGGACAATTAGGAGGTAAAACAAAAAAAGAGGAAAGTGGGTAAGGTATAAAATGACCTCCTGTGTAAGAACATTGACCAGTTTAATAGCGGACGCAAATTTTCTTTCACTGTATATCTCTAGGGGCAGTTAAGAACTACCATGGATGGAGTATGGGGTGAGAAAGTCCGGAAGACGCATCTTCCTGAGTTCATGTCTCACCTCAGACACTTTCTAGTGTGTAACCCTTGACAAGTCATTTAACCTGGTTTGCTTCAGATGCTCCTCTATAAAATGATCTGGAGAAGAAAGTAGCAAATCACTTTGGCATCTTGGTCAACAATACCCCAACTGAGAGTCATCTACAAATGAAAACACTCAACAGCAATAATACATCTCCAAGGGGTTACATCCTGACATGTTTGAGATTGGGGTGGGGGGATCATTTGTCCTTTTTTCAGAAGGATCTTGAACAAAAGTAGAAGTGTAATCTCCAGCATTATTGGTGCTGTTACAGATTAGATTTGGGTAATCTCTTAAAGAAAAATACTTTGAGATTGAATCAGTCTTTTCTAGATTATATATGGCTATAACATAAATTTACATTTTTTCTACCTAAGAAAGATTCATTTTTCACTCTTTCTTTACAAAGATAAAATAGCTTTTCATTAACTTTTAACTAAATATGCCCCTCCTAGAGTCTCCTTTGATTGTACTGACAAAGCCTAATTAGAGACTAAATTGCCAAATTGCTTATATGTCAGGAATGTATTGTGTTTAAGATTCATTTATTCACTTTTAAGACCTTTTATAAATTTCCCCATCTCCATTCCCTCATTTCCACCCACTATTCATACATGTGTTCACTTTTCTACCTATCATTAGCAACCCATTTTCCTTTTCCTCTTACAAATTACTTATTGAAACCACATCTTTCTTAACGATTTTAACTGCTAATCTTTGTATACTGGAGAGACTAGCTTGTCATTGTTTGAAAGGGTGTCTAAATTGCCATTTATCAATGGTCATTTTAAATTATAAGAAGTACCGGTATATATATTCATATTGTTTAAGGTAATTTTCAAGTATAATTTTGATTTTTAACTCATTTTCAGGAAACTATCAAAACTACGAGGATTTTATTCTTATATATTTTTTCACATTTCTTTTTACCAGTACATATACTTGAAGTGTGATAATTACATGTTCTCATGAATTATGTTCAAGTGAGGTAGTAAGTTGTTATAAAAAATACCACTTCCAAATCTCCTCAGTCTTAAAACTATCATTACAACTTCCGAACTTTTCTAACTGCCTCTAATCATCCCCTTCCAATCTATATGATATGTCTGCCAAATGAGCCCTCCTAATTCCATGGGAACTGGAACAACCTCCAGGAAGTGATGCAGAGCCAGGAGAACATTGTATACAGATATGGATACATTGTAGCACAATTGAATGTAACTGACTTCTCTACTAACAGTAATGCAATGATCCAGGACAATTCTGAGGGATTTGTGAGAAAGATGCTAACCACATCGAGAGAAAGAAAGAACCGAGGGAGTAGAAACACAGAAGAAAAACATGTGCTTGATCACATAGTTTGATGGGGATGTGATTGGGAAAGTAGACTCTAAATGATCACTCTATTGCCAATATAGAAATAGAAATAAGGAAATAGGTCTTGATCAATGATACATGTAAAACTCAGTTGAAATGATCATTGGCTATGAGAAGAGGGAGGGAGAAGAGGAGGAAAAGAACATGAATCATGTTAGCATGGAAAAATATTCTAAATTAATTAATTAATCAAGCAAATTAGCCTTCCTCAAACTGCTTTTCAAAAGTCAGTGCCATGTTGAATGTTCTCTTAAAAACCACACTAAGGTTTTTGGAGAAAAAATGGAGAGCTTATATATGCTGAAATTATATTTCTTTGTTTGCTTGTCATCTTTCTCTAAGAATATAAACTTTCAGAGGCAAAGTGTGGGTCTTTACCTGAAGCTGTTTCTTGGATTTAGAAAGCATTTAATAATTTGCTAAAGTCAATGTAATTAGTGATTTTAAAAAAATGAATGAATGAGTGAGTAATGACCTACTAGGAGCTGTTTGCTTATTTCAGGGAAAGATGGTTAAGAAAAAAGTGTGCGATATTCTTACATTCCATGATGAACCCAGAAAGAAAATAAACCAAAAAAGATCTTGGAAGCAAGAGGAACTGACAGTGGAAAGGCAGAGAAGGAAGACCATCCTTGTTAGCCTCAGGAAAAAATTAAATTGTTAGCTTCTCTGGAGCAAGGATTGTCCCAGGGAGTTATGCTGATTCAGGCCTACAACCGTTTCAATAGTGCCCAACCTATGGACTTCCTTCATATCTTGGTATCCTTAGTGCTGTTGACTTAAATTAATCCCTTTAGCCACTGCCTCAGAGATTGGAGTGGTGGAGATTGCTTGATTCTCATTCCAAGAATTGAAAGCTATTTATGTTCTTTCTGGCTTTTCAGATTGGAATTCTCACTGCAGTTTGACAGTGCCATGTAATGTACATATTACTATTTAGACTTACAGAACTTGCTTAAATCTAATAACACGCGTATGTAAATTGTTTTTGAACTTTATTGTACTGTCATTCCCTTAGAAAGGCAAGACTAGTTGTTGCTTTTCTTTGCATCCTCAACACTAAGCACCGTGCCTGAAACTTAATAGCACTTAATATTGACTACCTGCGGAAGATGAAAAGAAGGGATTAAGGGGATGAGGAAAGAAGCATTCATATAGCTCCTGCTATGGATGAGGTACTTTACAAATATCACATTTGATCATCATACAACCCTGTGAGATAGTCTCTGTTGCCATCACCATTTTACAGCTAAGGAAATTGAGGCAAACAGAACTTAAGTGACTTGTCCAGGGTGATATAATCAGTAAGAGTCTGAGGCCAGATTTGAATTCAGATCACCAAGCCCAGTGTTTTATTTTTTATGCACTCAGCTGTTTCTAAATGCTGACAAAATTATTATTGTTAATTATTATTATTATTATTATTTTATGAACCACGGAAATCACTTTATAAGTCAGGATCTTCATGTTCATGAATTGGGGGGTTTAATTTTTTTTAAATAACTATTTCAGAATAAATTTTTCTTCTAGAGCTCTATTCATTTTGTCTTATGCGTTTAAAAACATTATTCTATGAAATGGATCTTTAGGCTCTACCCAACTGCCAAAGGGTATCATAACATTTTAAAGCTAGGTTAAGAACCCCTACATTAAATAATATTAAGTTCCTTTATATTTATCCAATCCTAAAACATAAGTTAAATAGATCTATGTACTGGCCTATAAAACTATCATAAATAATATTATTTTTATAGGAAAATGAATTCTATTCTAATCTATCAATGAACTTTGAGCAAAACTCCCATCTACGTTGGGCAATTGTTGAGTGTGAATGAAAAGTGCAAAATATAATCAAACTACCGTGGGGCACTTCACAAAGCAAGTTCGAACACCCACAAGTTCAAATGAATGGAACCACTATTTATTTATTAATCTCTTGATTAATAAACATACTACTGGCCAGGGCAAGCCTTCCTCGTGAAAGTTGCACCAAACTAAAGTTACGATGCAGTTTTTATAGGGTGCAAGATACAAAGCCAACAATGGCATAACCTGGATGGAGCAAGCAAACCTTGTTGCCTAGAAGCTATATTGGCCAGTTGTGTGGGGAACAGGACATCCCACTGTGTATCTTATCCTAGACTGGCTGCTTGTTATTAAAGGACTTACTCTCTCATGCATCCTGGCTGCATGCTGTTTGGGTTCTGAGCTGCCTGACCTTCACAGGAAAGCTCAGTTCTGATTCCTACTTTCCCAGGGAAAAGCAGGTTTCCTGGTCGATGACTTAGTTTACCCCCCTTCAAGATGAACTTGTCTTCTTACAGAAGAAAATCCCGACTCAATTCGAGTCAGTGTGGTATGTATATAAATAATTGTGAGTTACTTTGTCCGCGCTGCTTTTCTGAGGCACTATGGAGAATATCCTCCAGTATCCCATTTATGTAGTGCTCATCACATTTAGTGCCTAATTGTTATTTTCACAAGCCAGTTCTATACCTGGTTAACTTCCTTCTTTTTACAGATAAATTTACATATTCTAGATGCGTTTTATACTTGTGAATGTATGAGACAAAGAGGCGAGTGAGTAAAACCTCAGCGAATATAAATTAGGAGAATAAGAAAAGGATCCTAAAGTAAAACAAGAGCAATAGTAGATGGAAGAGAAACGACGAAACTTTGGTCATTCATTCGTGAATTCAAGTATGTCGTTATCCGGAATAAGACAAAATAAGGAGTTATTTAGTCACCTCCCTCTGAATAGTCAGCCTTCCTGATGTCGAATGTATCCCCCCCAAAACACAGATCGCAGCCAATTGGTGCCTGATCATCCAATGGGACTCTAGCATGCTCCTACCGTAGCACTGTCACAGCAGATCTGCTTGTCGTGCTGGTGCTTTTTCTTTACATCAGAAGGATTCCAACAGATTTACTCGTCACTTTCTCTGGGTTTTCACTAACAGATTTCCTTGCTGACACCCCAAGTCTGGACACAAGTCACCAATGCATTATCTGGAATGCCTCTTTAGTACGTACAATTCTAATTTGTGCTCATGTAGATTCCAGTGCCTCCATCTCTCTTAGTGACTGTTCCTAGCGCTTAGGAATTGAGGCAATTTCTAGAGCAGCAAAAATGAGCTTCTGTTCATCTCAGTAACAGGCGATTTGGTTGGCTGTTTAATGACAGCTCTACAAATAAGTTGTGCTCACTTATCAAAGCAGTAGTATGCATAGGCGCTGTAGAGCCCTGAAAAGAGAGCTGGGTGTTCTTTATTTGGTTGATTGTAGAGCAGACAGCCAGTGACAGTTACTGTTCCACAGAAGCGCATTGTATTATTATGGGCCGGTACCCATGACTTCCTTTCAGACTCCCTCCCGCAGGGTTGGAAGTGGCAGTTCTTTCAAGACACTTGGTACCTCCCACACTTGCATGTTCGCTGTAGTGCAGTTTCACACCTCTGTTGGGTAACTGTGGCATTCTTACACAGCAACCTTCCAAGCTCTAGAAAGGGCCACCAGCGTGCGGTTTGCTTAAAACAATGTAGAGCGAAGAGCAAATGCAAAGCAGAAGACACTTCTAACCCTGAACAGGTTTTACTGAGGCTTGCTTCAAAAACTGATGAGATTTGCATTCGGTGATGACTGCCACACCCTCTTAAGTACATCTGACGCTCATTTCTTAATTTCTTTTCATATTGAGGAGAAATGAAAATTTAAATTCATTTATTATTACATTTTATTTTGTTATATATGATTACATTTATTTTAAAAATTATTATCAAATTCATTTCATTTTCAGCTCAAAATGTTGACAATAATATTTAAAATATAATTAGAATGGCCACAGTCCTTCAGAAATTGAGTAATGTGAAAGTGAGTAATGCATTAAAAACAAAGTAGAACTGTACTGAGGGCAGCCAAGTGGCACAGTGGATAGAGTGCTAGACTTGAAGTTAGGAAGGTTCATAGTCCTGATTTCATATCTGGCCTCAAATATTTACCTGCTGTGTGACCCTGGGCAAGTCACTCAATCCTATTTACCTCAGTTCCTTAGCTATAAAGTGAATTGGAGAAGGAGATGGCCAACCATGACAATATTTTTGCCAAGAAAGTCCCACATAGAGCTATGAAGAGTCCTAATTTAGCCTTTCTTTGCCTTCTTTTTTTTTTCAAACCCTTACCTTCCTTCTTGGAGTCAATACTGTGTATTGGCTCCAAGGCAGAAGAGTGGTAAGGGCTAGGCAATGGGAGTCAAGTGACTTGCCCAGGGTCACACAGCTGGGAAGTGTCTGAGGCCAGATTTGAACCTAGGACCTCCCATCTCTAGGGCTAGCTCTCAATCCACTGAGCTACCCAGCTGTCCCCATTTCTTTGCCTTCTTTTGTGTGGTCCTCAAAGTGATATGGTTAGACTTAATTACCTTCAAGGTTCTTTCCAGTTCTAAATCTGTGATCACATGATCTCTTAGAATTATTCAGGTTTAAAAAAGTTGGAGTCTGTGATTTCAATTCAGCTCATTCATCTGCTTGCTTCCATCATTTTTCCAGTGTGAAATGAAATCTAAGCTGCTTAATTCTCTTTCTGAGTGCAGAAGAGTTTCAGTATGTCAGTCACAGCTATAAATGTCTGTAATAGCAGCCCCAGTTATTTACCAGTAATTTAGAAGGCCACTTTCAGTAGGAATGACTCTTTCTAGGTATTGCCACAGAAAACCTGAAACAAAGAAAATTACTCTTTGAATTTTGACTCTCAGAGATATTGGTGAAGTTGGAACAGCTATTGGAGAAAGGGAATTTGTATTGAATAAGAGATGAGAAAAGGTAAAAAGAGAAGAACAACAACAACCCCAAACCAGTGGAAAAGCAGTAAAAAAAAAAATCCCCTTTGCTTATTTGCAGTATTTTCAAAATTCCCTGCTGTTAATCTGCTGACATCAAAGTTGTTTTCAGAGATGTTTTTATAGTAACAACATTTTCTGCGCATGAAACCAAACAGCAACAGCACACTGTTTCGGTGGTATATGAAGCTATTTACTTGAGTGAATGTAAAGAAGAGTCAAGATTACTTTATTCTAAACATCAATAATTCTACAGGGCTGTTTTCCTAAATGAATAAATACCAGCATCTCAAAGGCCATTGCAAAGACATAGTTGCATACACAGCCACATAAAAAAGGACTCGCCAACTACCCCAAGGTGTTCATTACCCCTAGTTACGTTTGTATAAACATCCTGGAAAGATGAAACCACATAATCGATTTTATTTCAGGGCCTCTTCAATTAGGAACATCAAAGGAGAAATAAAACAAGAAAATGTATTTTGTGCCAGAGGTATTCACAATTGTCATGGAAGACATGTGGCAAAGAGTCTAACGAGAAAAGGAATTCCTTACAAATAAGGAGGTCTTACAGATATTCCTTTTTGTAAATACTGGTTCATTTATATGAAACAAGAAGTTATTAAATACTTAGTAGAATAATGTGCTAGGGCATGAACTTTTTAGACACCATGTCATGCCTCCCCCAACCCCCCCCGACTGGATGTCATTTCCTCACCCACCTCCCAAAGATCGAGGGCCTTCCCACCACCTTACCCCAGACAGGGATAGGAGAAAGGGAGGAAGTAGCTCAGGTGCTCTGCCCACTGGAGGGAGTGAACACTTCCATTGGGCTGCTGGGCAGAGGACTGGAGAGTAAGGGAACAGTTCCTCTCAAGTCTCTCTGCCTTTAGAGAAACTAACTCTGTCAGATGAAGGCACATGTGCCCAAAGAGAGGTCTTTGAGTGCTCTCACGGTGCCAGGAAATATAAAAACAAAAACAAAACATATCTTACTGTCAGGGGGGCTACAGGGCTTTCCTACAACAATCCTATCCTCTCAAAGAAGAATGTCCAAAAAAATGCATACAGGAAAAACCACAGAGATGAGAATGATTCACAGATTATTGGCTTAGACTATCAGTAAACGCTTCATAGACAGATACTACTAACGGACAAATAGTTGAACAGAAGATCAGTAAGCAACACTATCTCTGTTTCCATCATTAAATGTATATAATCTTGGTATGATTATTGGATACAAACTGATAAAGGATTCCCCAAAATGTGATTTTCCACACAGATAGACATATTAACTATGTTTATTTTTAAAGACATCAACAAGTTTTATTAAGAATCTGCTCGTTCAGGCACGTTGCTATGTGGATGGACTACAAACATGTAATAGCAATAAAGAAAATGGAAACAATTATAATAATTTCTACTCAAAAATACATGTTCTAATGTGTTAGATAACAAAAACATGTAAAATATATTCATTGTAAAGTTAATAAATCCAAAGATATAAAAATAAATACAAGGTACTTTGAGAATGATTGCATTAGAATGTGAGAATCAGAGATTTCATATAGAAGATAGTGCTTTAAGATATAGATCTTAAAGAGAGGAAGGAACTTTGTGAGGTAGAACTAAGAGGGGAGGTGAATTCCGGATATGCGGGATGGTGAAGGCAGAGGCTCAGAGATAAGAGTCAATACTGGGAGTGAGGGACAGAGAGACCAGTTTGACCAGATCACAAATTATAGGAGGGACACAGTGTCCAAAGAGACTGGAAAGATAGATTGGGGTCAGGTTCTATAAGGCTTTAAAAAACCTAGTCAAAGAACAAGAATGTACATTGGATTCTAGAGGCAATTGGAAGTCATTAGAACTGGTTGAATAGCAGAGTTACATGGTCACATCTGTACTGAAGGAAGATAATCCTGTAGGAGATATAGACAAGAATAAGGTGAGACTCGAAGCAAGAAGATCAATTAAAAGGTTTTTACAGTAATCTTGTTGAAAAGTGATGAGGGTATCAACTAAGGTGGTAGCTGAATGAATGGTGAGTTGTGAGAAATGTGAAAGTAGAAATGGCAAGATTTGGCAACTGATGGGTAAAGAGTTCAAGATAATGGTGCGATTACAAATGTATGCCTTTAACAGAAGTAGGAGAGTTGAAAATGTGGGGTGGGGTGGGAGGAGAAAATTAGTTCAATTTTAAATATGTTCAATTGGATGTACCTTAGAAAATTACATTTGAAATATCCAATAGGCAATTGATGACACAGACCTGAAGCTCAGAGGAGAAACACATATACACACACATGAACATATATGTGTGTATACATCAATATGTATATGTCGATATACATGTGTGTATATACACACATGTACACATATAGAGCATTAAACCCATCTCTATTTATGAGGTTAGTAAGAGATAGTGTATAGAGAGTGAGAACAAAGCGATTTACAACCGAATGCTGGGGAAAACAATCACAGTAATTTAAAAATAATATTCAATGAATTGGTTATAGATATAAACTGATTAGATACGCTGCTTGCTGTGCTTACAAAGTATCTTCAGTTTATAGAAGTGAAGTTCGTAAGTGAACTTCTCTTCAGGGTCAGGCACAAGGATGCTAAGGAGACTCTTATTAAAAAAATAAGCTATTTATTGTGAATATAAGGATATAAAAGGATTTTTAACTCTAAGGGATTCTAACCCACTCAAATAAAACTCCCTGGTTCCAAAAGGAACCACTTCTCCTGCTTCCACAGGCTACATTTATCCTTCCTGATCTAACTCAGATTTCCCTATTCTACAATAAACTTTATTATTATCCTTATAAGAAATATGTAATTCTTAGCTTTGTCTCCAAGTTATACGATAACAAAGGCCAGCTGGCTGAGCCTCAGCAAGAACCAAGTTAGGACTCTGAGACTTGGGCGACTCAACGTCCAAACCAAAGACCAGATATTTCTTTGGCCTTCTCAGAGATAAAACGATCTATGAAACAGCAATAGACAGTCACTAGTGTTTCCCAATTTGAAAATGGAAATCACTTAGCTCTTTCAGGCTTTTCCCTCCTTTCCTTCTACCTTCAGACAGTGAGAAGAGAGAAAAGATGTCACCTGCTCCCAGCACTCTCAGAGAGTAACTGCCACAGAAAAACTGTTATACCTCCCCCACACACTGTCAGCATTTGAATCTGACACTCTGTTTCAGATCTGTTTCAAACTCCAGTTCTTTCTCAAGCCAGCTTCTCCACTTCTTATCTTTAATGTAACTAATATGACAAGACTTAATTTCTAATCTCATCCTTATAGTGAAGGGCAAACAAAGTAGTCTCTTAGTAGTGGTCAGATTAATAGGAAGCAAAGCAGGAGAGAGTGGTGTCATGCAAACCCCGAGAGAGGAAAAATATCCAAGAGGAAAAAGTGGTCTGCAGTGTTAAATTCAGTAGGTTGACTGAAAAGGATTAGGCCTGAAAGAAAATTAGAGGTGGCAATGAAGAATTCATTAGTAATGGTAGAGAGTAGTTTCAGCTGAGTGGTAAGGTTGGAAACTGAATTGCAAAGGATCAAAGAACAAGTGAAAGAAATAGTAGGGAGGTAGCGACTCTAGACACCGTTTTCAAGTTGCTTTAAAGAAGGGAAGAGAGAAATGATAGTAGCTTGAGAAGTCTAGTCCAAGTTTTTTAGGATATAGAATACTTGGAAACATTTGAAATCAGCAGGGAAGGAAATAGTAGGGAGGAAGACATAGAGAAAGAGAGATGGTTAAGAAGAGATATGATCAGAGCAGATTTATAGGGCTGGGGAAAATGGCTCCCCTCTCAGCAGAAACTGGGCAAGGGAAGAGAGAACTGGAGGTGGGGTGATGTCAAAGCACCTTTAGGTGCAGAGAACAGAGAAGAGGGAACTCATGCAGAACATTTTCACTTTATTAGTAAAGAGTGAGGCAAGGTCCTTAGTTCAGAAAGAAGTTAAAGAGAGAGTTGTGGGAGAACTAAACAGGTAAAAGGTTTGCAAATTTAAAAGATAGTGGCTGGAACATAGTATATTGTCTCTCTATTGGTAATCCTCCAAATATGACCATATTTATTATTCGTCCGATTGTGCCTAGAGGTAGAGCTTTGCCATGGAAAGACACTAACTATTTTCCATGGCCTATGTAATAGAATTAAAGTTCAGAGAGTAAGCAAATAGACATGATCTGAGCATCAGTTTAAAAAGTTTGATCAAGGTCTCTGTTCTACAAATTGTACAATGTTCTTGATAGTGCGTGTGGGTTTTTATGGCCAGCAACCCTCACAGCTTCCTTGGATTATCTATAGTTGTAACGTACCCACTGCAGAATACAGTATTTTCAGAATAAATAGGTTTTTTTCCAAAAATGTGAAAGATCTTGCCCAAGAGAAAGACTAATCCTTCTAACTTTAATATAAGGTACATTATTTTTTAGAGTTAATTTCTCAGATAAAAGTCAATGAAATTTAAGAAAGCCCATTGAGTAAACTAAAATAACTAATTAAAAATTTCAACCTGATCCAAGCAATATCTTTGAGGTTCTAAATTGCTTTTTTCTTTATAATCATGACAAAGGAAATTATGGTGCTATATGTCAATATACAATGATCTTATTTAGTGCTATGGTCTTCTCTTCCTATTTTGTAAATACATTTACCATTATCAACATACCTATTTTTCCTCTACTGATAACCTAATATTATATAGTTTTCTATCATTTATTGTCATTATTGATGCTTATTGCTTTTATATAACATTCATTTCAGAATGTGCCCTCTCTTCTATCCATTCCCTGCTGAGAAACTTTACTTGTATTAAAAAATATACATAAATAAAAATATCAGGCAAATCAATCACCAAAATATGTGGCCACATATTTAACATTTAAAACCTAACCCCTCACCCCCATCAATGGAAGAATTAAGCTATATTTTCTTAACTTATCATTAATGATTTGGAGCAGTTTTTCATGTGGTTGTTAATATTTTTTCTTTAGATAATTGTTTGTTCATATCTTTTATTCTTTTATCATTTGGAAAACTCTTGGTTTTTTTAGTTACATTGATTATCAGACCTTTATATTTGGTGCAATTTTTTTTCCCCAGTTAACAGTTTTCCTTTTATCCTAGTTGCATTTTATTACATAAAAGCTTTTTAATTTCATGAGATTATCATCGTCTACTTTATTACTTGTTATGTCTTTTCATAACTTTTTTTTCTACTCTTCTCAATGAAAAACCTCTTTGGATAGAGTCTTTTTTCAAGTAGTTTATGTTCTTGGGAATATCAAACACTGGACTACTGTTAGATAATTTCTGATTCTTTCTTATTTTGTTTGTTCTTCTGACCTATGTTTCTATTTTTCAATTAGTGTCAACTAGCTTTGTTAATCACTACCTAATAATAACATGGCTTTCCTTTTTAGATCATTATTGAAGCCTACTTGTGATTATTTAGAATTTATACCATTTATACCATTGCCGGTTTATTTTTTGTTGTAGTAATGTTTCAATATGGGACTTTAAAATCAGATTTCAAGCAAGTAAAGATCGTTTTAAGCTGTTTTATTTTTTATCTGTAAATATATAAATTATAAGAATATATAGAAACTGGGGAGATGGAAACATCTAATAGTGCAAATCTGATCTAGGCATTTAACCTTCAGTTCTTCTTAAATGTATTTTTAGAGGGTTGGACAAAATGGCCTCTGGGGTCCCTTTCACTTTAGGTCAGGAATTATTAATCAGGGATACTTGGTTACATGGATAAATCTCAAGGGGTTTGTGAACGTGGATGGGGAAAATGCATCTTTGTTTTTACTAACCTCTAACTGAAATTTGGCATTTCCATCACTTATTTTAAAACATTTTTCTGAGAAGGGATCCATACGTATGTTTCACCAAGCTTTCAAAGTATGACCTAAAAAATGGTTAAGCCCTACTCTGCATCCAACATCCCATGGTCCTCTGACTTTAAAACTAAATTTAAATCTATTAAAATATTTTTATGATGAAAATACTATAAAATTAAAATCTTTATGAGGTTGCCATGTATACATGTATTTGTCCATTTTTAATTATCCGAGGTCTAAGGGGATCCATTTTTATGTATTTCTAATAGCTTGTTTTTAAAACATCATACATTTAGATAGAAAGCTGGATATGTTAACCTCTAACTAATGGATTCTAAAAGATCCACTGAGTCAGTCTCCAAAGGCCTAAATGGATAAAATTATCTTTAAAATTTAATTTAACAAAATAAATCACTATTTCAGGACATCTCTGATTTTTCCTGAACAGTCATGTTCAAAGTCTGTTATAAGCTAACTAAAATGAAAACCCCAAACCACGTCTAATTCGCCCTCTTGAGGGCAAATAGAGCATCTTTCCAAGATGAAGGAGAAAGGAAACTACAGATGTGAGGTGAAGTATTTCATTGAGTATAACTACAATTGCCTCCCAGAGTCAAACAGGTTGGTCCCATGTCCACTGTATGTGGAGATCCAAGCAGGCTACTTTTGTCTTACGGGACATTAGTAATGGCTGAAGGTTTTGGAGCAGGGAAGTGGCATTTTTCAGAACAGCCAAGTCAAATGGAGTGGAGTCCTTTTGACCAAAGGGAATAGAAAACCTAGTAAAATCCACTTCTATAGCAGTTCAGATTTATATACAAGAATGGCATGTATCCGTCTTTTATTCCGAGGATGTATTGCAATTTATGGGTGTTTATGTTGCCTCAGCGTGTTTACATGTGCTGCAGTATTAAATGGAAGACTTTCATGACAATCTTTTAGAAAAATACTATTTATACTTTAAATCTTTGCAACTTCATTTAAAAAGGAAAACATTTATAGTCATGGCAGTACAATATAAACATTTATTAGCACTCACCGCCACGAAATGTCACCATGATCTACTTACTGAGCATCCCTCACCTTGATGTCATGAGACGTCTTGCCTTGTTGCACAGGAATATTCGATTGTGTTATCAGTCACGTTGCATTCACGTTAGGACATTCTTATCACTATCCCGGGGTCAAAACATTAAAAACAAAGTTCTCGCATGATATAGCATCAATAATAGTAATGCCCACGTATATATATATATACATAATGTTTACCAAGTATTTGATAGTCAACTTGACCAGCATTCTAACGATTATCTTAACTTAAAAAAAGTAGTGGGTTTTATTTCAAAATTCATCGAGAATATGAAGAAGAGACAGACAGACAGACAGACAGGTGGCTTCACTGTCATCCTGATTGGTAAAGAAAAAAATGGCAACTTAACTAGAGATGCACATTTGGACATCGGCAGTATTTACTTAGTTTTGCTTTAACCACTCAAAGGCCATCAGGAGCAAGCACATTTGCTCTTGGAAAAAATCTAAATACTTCCAATTTTGACATTTCTGTGGGGTGAACAACACACGAATGAGAGCAAGTTATTTTAAAAGGAAAACTGGGATAGAGATGCCAATGTGGGGTGCCTTAAGTTAATAATAGTACAAAATGCTAAAAAGGATAAAATAACAGAAAAACGTACGTAGGGAGACTAGTTAATAGTGGCTCCGTGAAGTCAGAAGACCAATAATGCTCCATTTCATGATTCTTCACTGGGCATATTACTGTGATAACTGGTAAAGGAGGAGAAGTGTCAGATGCACGTCCAATTAATATAATCTTTCATTACTGGTCAATCCAGTATTGATGTTTCACAGAAGTGCATTTTCCAGATAAAAGAAATGTATAACTTTAGGAGACAAAATATTAAAAAAACAACTCTTTTAGAATGTTCTCAATATTTATTGTCTTCATGTGTGGTGTTTCTATAATGCTAAGACACCCACATCCTTTACCAGCTGTCAAATGCGTACTGTGATCACATCACTTACCCTATCTGGTCCTAAATTTCCACACTTGTACGTTGAAAGGACCGTATGATCTTAAAAGGTCCCTTAAAATTTTAAGAGCATCGTCTAGACCACATCTGTTTCCAATTCTTTGCAGTCATAGTTAATGTTATTATATGGTTTTTAGACACATTTTTTCTTTTTTACATGTGTGTCAATTGTCCATGGGATAATTAAATCAAAGGATATTGTTTGTTTTTATTTGGGTTGTTTCTTTCTGGATTGCCCTCACAAACCCCAACACATTCATTCTTAAGCCTAAATGTATTTTCGTTTTGCTAAAGCAAAAGTTTAAAACTTCTTGAAAACGATCAGCCTGAATTATGATTGGAGAATTTTAATCATTTATCTATGCCACTGTAAAACTGAGCCATTTTCACGGCATTCCATGCGTAAAAGCATCATTTCACTTGTGCAGACACTTGCAGAAAATATTCGAAGGCTAGACCTGATCTTACTGAATCACCGTCGTTGTGGAATTGCCTTGGAGCGACAAACACGCTGGCGTTCTACCAAAGGCGTTTGAAGGTGTGAGAGGCTGAGCTCTGCTTCGCATACGTCCTCATGGCAGAGCCAATATTATCACCCAAACCGGAATCAAGTGCCCGAGAAAATGTTTCCTGAAGTCCTTACAGGGAACACGCCGATGCCACACCCTGGTAAGATGGAGCTCCTGATGTAGAATACAGAAGCCCATTTTGATGTTCCTTTTTGGCTTCCTGGGAAGAGAGGGGAGATGGACCTGCGCAGAGGAGGGCTTCATGCTCACGAAGGGGCTTTCCTTGTCTCAAGTTTTCCTTGGCAGTCGTGAGGACTCCATTACTGCCCTCCCTTAACGTCTTCTCGGTCTGTTTCATAAAAGTGGCCTGAACCACAGGGAGAGGAGATCCGTCTGTCTCTACAGCTCTGCTCAGGGTCACAGGGATGAGCCTATCTTCAATGTAAAGAGTCATGACGTTAGTCTGGCCGCCGTCACACAAACCGCGACGGAATGAGGAGAGGATCGGTTTTCCTGGTGAATGTCGACTTTCCCAATGCTTGTCCTCTGTGAATGCCCTCATGTCTGTGTGTGCGACGGAAGCTTCCTGAAGAGATCAGAAACAATTGAGCCTTCTGCCTTCCACGTGCCACGTCAGGCATGTACAGGACGTGTGACGGTCACCAGGGACACGATAACGTTTCCGAGAGGAGTCGGCTCTGAGCGGAGACCATCTAGCGGGACTCCGAAAGCTGCCTTCTCAGCCGTCACGTGTATATTGACGTGCCTGCGTGGGCACACACCACATCCCTACAGACACTGCGTGGGCACACACAGCATATCCCTACAGACACTGCGTGGGCACACACCACATCCCTATAGACACTGCGTGGGCACACACCACATCCCTACAGACACTGCGTGGGCACACACTATACCCCTATAGACACTGCATGGGCACACACCACATCCCTACAGACACTGCGTGGGCACACACCACATCCCTACAGACACTGTGTGGGCACACAACACATCCCTATAGACACTGCGTGGGCACACACTATACCCCTATAGACACTGCATGGGCACACACCACATCCCTACAGACACTGCATGGGCACACACCACATCCCTACAGACACTGCGTGGGCACACACTATACCCCTATAGACACTGCATGGGCACACACACCACATCCCTACAGACACTGCGTGGGCACACACCACATCCCTATAGACACCGCGTGGGCACACACCACATCCCTATAGACACTGCGTGGGCACACACCACATCCCTACAGACACTGCATGGGCACACACCACATCCCTATAGACACTGCATGGGCACACACTATACCCCTATAGACACTGCATGGGCACACACACCACATCCCTACAGACACTGCGTGGGCACACACCACATCCCTATAGACACCGCGTGGGCACACACCACATCCCTATAGACACTGCGTGGGCACACACTATACCCCTATAGACACTGCATGGGCACACACCACATCCCTACAGACACTGCGTGGGCACACACACCACATCCCTATAGACACCGCGTGGGCACACACCACATCCCTATAGACACTGCGTGGGCACACACTATACCCCTATAGACACTGCATGGGCACACACAGCATATCCCTACAGACACTGCGTGGGCACACACACCACATCCCTATAGACACCACGTGGGCACACACCACATCCCTATAGACACTACGTGGGCACACACTATACCCCTATAGACACTGCATGGGCACACACCACATCCCTACAGACACTGCGTGGGCACACACACCACATCCCTATAGACACTGCGTGGGCACACACCACATCCCTATAGACACTGCGTGGGCACACACAGCATATCCCTATAGACACTGCGTGGGCACACACCACATCCCTACAGACACTGCGTGGGCACACACAGCATATCCCTATAGACACTGCGTGGGCACACACCACATCCCTATAGACACTGCATGGGCACACACAGCATATCCCTATAGACACTGCGTGGGCACACACCACATCCCTATAGACACTGCGTGGGCACACACTATGGATGCAGAATCTCAGTCATTCTGCTGGATGAGAAAGGATGTGCTGGGTTTAGATTCCTGAGAACATGGTGCAAATGATGCTTTTACCATTCGCTGTTCTGTTCCCTTGGAGCCTCTTTACCTCAATGAATAAGCTCTTGTGACTTTGCCCGATAAAGCTCTGGGCAGACACAGAGAAATGAGCCGGTCTTTGGCCACAGATGCCACGTCCTCCATCCAAGCGGACTGCTCGGACATAGCGGCGTGGACACAATAGAGGGGGCGTGTGTCCTTGTCCTGTTTTTGTTTGGGGCAGGGGAGACGCACCCGAGGGTGTCAGGGACCTGGAAAGGAGCTCTGAGGAGTCGCCCAGCCGTTCTGGGATCTGTTCAGCCTTGCGCTTCGCTCTGCCCTCAGAGAGCTGCATTCTAAGGAGGATCGCGCTCCCTGTATTCTCATTCCGGATTCATAGTGGGGGACAACGTGATGTTCTTTGTAGAAGGTGGTGCTGGGAGGATGGGATGGGAAGAGGTGGGATGAGCCGGGCAGCGGCACAGAGGCGCCGAGGGGACCAACGCGACCCCGTCACGGAGGAAGGCGGCGCGGCTGCATGTCAGAGTTCAAGGAGACGTTTCAGGGTAAGAGGACTGGGATGGCGAGGGGCGAGGAGGCTCTAGTCACCTAGGACAGCCTTTAAAGTGTGAGGATCAAAGACAGTGTGGTCCGTGAGGAATAGCCAGATAAGTGTGGCTGGACTGAAGAGACACGTGCAGGGCACCGGCTGTTGTTCTGTCACCCTGTGACACTTTTCTGTGTGACCACAAATCTTCCAAGTGCGCATCAAGCCGTAGAGCGTCCCTCCCACAAACTCTGCTGGGGTCCAGTCCGAGGGTGAATCCAAACAAGGAGGGAGATCCTGGGATGTATCTATCAAACAGGAAGCATGCGGATAACTTGTAAATGCGATCATTTGTGTTGAGTGATGAGAAATGAGTCAGAAAAAAGCAAATGGCGGCAAGACATTTCTAACACTTATTTCTACAAATGTTGGGGGTAGCAGAGTCATATGGGGTTCACACTCACACTCACACAAACACACACACACACACACACACACACACACTCACACACTTCCCCAAAGTCTCTGATTCTCCCTTTGTTTGTTCACAATAGCTGACCTCTGAGGTTTCTTTGGACTTTACACCGTGATCCCATCCCAACTGGGAAAGACATGAGGAGGGTCAGGAACTGACTGTCTTTGATGAAGGCTCAGTTTAATGGAATTGGTGAATGCCTTTCTCCATCCCGAATAGCTAGAAGGGAATAAGGTGTCAAATGAGAAGGAATCAGTCATTCAAGGCCCCTGATGTCTACATACTGTCTCTGAAGAGTGGGTTCAGTGGTCTTGAGGAGAAATAGAGAAGAAGGGAGCCGGAGAGAACAGGGAGGCCCTTTAAAGATGGTGGAGGTACAAGTTGTCAATTTCTGATGAGCATCAGGACCAGCCTGCAAAGCCCTCCCTCACGTTCTGAAGTCTTTAGTTCTGTACATCGCTAACAGAATAGAAGTTGCCCTTTGTTCAGAACTCTCCAGTTTCCCGGACAACCAGTCCACTTTTGGATGACTCTACTTGTTAGGAAGCCTCCTTTTCCTACGTCAAAGCTTGTCCTTTTCAATGTCCACACCTTGCTCTAACTTCTCATGATGGTTCCATTTCATCCCAGAAATGATCTTGTGAACGAGCCTCCATCCTGAACGGTCACAACTGAATGTTCCTGCAGTGCACGCAGGACAAACAAGGGCTCTTCACGTCTTCATTCCTTTGTCGTGGAAGTCTTTGGGCATCTACCGAAGCCTGCATGTTGTGGACCACTTTCTGATAGTATATTTGCATGAAGAAAATGAAGGACACGGACTCTAAGGGGAACATGTGCACCAGGATGCATTCCCCAAGCAACAACCCGCTAAGGCTCACATTCCCGATGCAATAGAGCCTGACGAGAGGGCTAGAAATCCCAGCTCTCAGAGCCACGTCTCTTCACCTCCTGTGAACTACTTTGGGCCAGGGCACAGAAGTTCAGAACCACCCAATAAAGCCTCCGGTGGGTTCCTATGCTGCCTTTCGGCAAATAGTTTGAAGAAGTGCACTCGTGCTGCATTACTCCCCTAGTGGGCTTATGTTAGTTACAGCCATTCCTTTGGCTGTGCCACAGAAGAGGCAGGGCAGAAACTATACAGGTTTTCCAAGCTCTTTTTCAGTTATTCTCAGACAGAGCCCTTTTGATGATAAAGAGGAGAAATAGACCGCCATGTGGAACTGGAGCAGAAGAGAAAAGGGAGAATCCACGAAGAGCTGTGAGCTTTTAAAAACTTTAATGAAACTCAGAATATATTCTCTCCTATCTCTCCTTTAAAAAAACCCTTACCTTCCATCTTGGAGTCAATACTGTGTATTGGTTCCAAGGCAGAAGAGCAGTAAGGGCTAGGCAATGGGGGCGAAGTGACTTGCCCAGGGTCACCCAGCTGGGAAGTGCCTGAGGCCAGATTTGAACCCAGGACCTCCCCTCTCTAGGTCTCTCCTTTACTTTAAAATATTATTTCTAATAGTCATTGTTCCTCTTTCCTTCCTGCTGTGGGAGAGTTACTGAGATGTTATGGGTCAAATCATACTCAAAAGCACTTTGGGTTTTAACACTACCTAAGACCATTACACCACAATTAGAGCAACATTAGTATTAAAGATTCTTCCTTAATAGTGTCATATTAATTAATTCCTGGTTTAAAAATATTACTTAAAATAGAGGTCCATAAATGTTTTTTAAATCCATTACTTATGATAGCACTTTTATGTGCTGAATTGTAAAGGGAATATTACTTAAAAAAAAAAACTCAACTTCTGTCTTAAGTTTTGGTTCCACAGGAGAAGAATGATAAGAGCTAGACAATCAGGATTAAGTGACTTGCCCAGGGTAACCCAGTTAGGAAATGTCTGAGGTCACATTTGAACTCAGAACCTACAACCTCCTATCACCAGACCTGGCTCTCTATTCACTGAATCACCTAGTTGTCCCTAAAATGAATGTCCAATCATTCTTTCCACATTTCCATAATAAAAATAATAGCGATATGAATAACAGAAAAAGAATAAACAAAGAAGAAAAAGAACAAAGGAAGTAGTCAAGAAGATTCTTAACCAGGGGAAAGTGAGAAAATATTAAATGAGATGAACTTTCTCAAACTGTCATTTATACAGTCAAAAGAGAGAAGGGAAAATCCACACATAACTGTGATCTTTTAAAAAATTAGTCAGAAACCTGTAATAAACTCTCTTAAAATATTACTTCTAATCATCATTGTTTCTCTTTCTTTTCCCCTGTGGAGAATTACTGAGGTGTGGGCAAATCACAGTCCAAGTCATCTTTCTTTCTTTCTTTTTCTTTCTTTCTTTCTTTTTTTCTTTCTTTCTTTCTTTCTTTCTTTCCTTCCTTCCTTCCTTCCTTCCTTCCTTCCTTCTTTCTTTCTTTCTTTCTTTCTTTCTTTCTTTCTTTCTTTCTTTCTTTCTTTCTTTCTTTCTTTCTTTCTTTCTTTCTTTCTTTCTTTCTTCCTTCCTTCCTTCCTTCCTTCCTTCCTTCCTTCCTTCCTTCCTTCCTTCCTTCCTTCCTTCCTTCCTTCCTTCCTTCCTTCCTTCCTTCCTTCCTTCCTTCCTTCCTTCCTTTCTTTCTTTCTTTCTTTCTTTCTTTCTTTCTTTCTTTCTTTCTTTCTTTCTTTCTTTCTTTCTTTCTTTCTTTCTTTCTTTCTTTCTTTCTTTCTTTCTTTCTTTCTTTCTTTCTTTCTTTCTTTCTTTCTTTCTTTCTTTCTTTCTTCCTTCCTTCCTTCCTTCCTTTCTTTCTTTCTTCCTTTCTTCCTTTTTTTCCTTTTATTTATATTATTATTATGATCCTGACTACTAAACAGACTTATAACAACATTTCTTGGAATTGCCCATTTAGGATACTTCCAGAATTTACTGACACTTCAAAATGCACTTTTCAAACAAATGCTCTGGAATTATGCCATAAAATCATGGCATTATTAACTAAAGCATTTTACAATTGGTTATATAAAATAAAGGAAAACATTAAGGTCTGATACATAGTAATACAACAATGACCAGGTTTAGCTCGTTCCAGTCTGAAATTGGGGCACTGTTTTCAGATGAACAATGTTTAAATTCAGATGTCAGCATTTAAAATCTCCAGCAGCCCCCCAAACCCTGACTTTTGAACTTGCCCATTGAATGTGCCTGGAGTTGGAGATGTTTGGTTTCTGGTGACTTGCTAGTCTCGTCTCTACTCCCACCTTTGGTGCTCAGTCACTCTTCCCCAGCTCCTCCCTTCAGCAATTAAACTGGACTGGACTTCGCCTTCATCCACACACCTCCATGTAGCACTCACTCAGTATCAATACTTTCCTGTGACTGCCTGCATAAAGCAATAGGAACAAAACTGCTCGAGACCGAATGCCTCTGAAGGAAGCATCCTCTGGCTTATTACTACGGCTCTTTCCCTCAATTTACTCACAGGACTGTGACATTAGGGCTCAGTGCTCCAAATTCTGTATTTCTTTTACTCCTCTTGTGAAGTCTATGAAATACAGCAGGGAACAAGGTTCTTTCTCATAGAGCTCAAGAGCCCCAGTCAGGGACTTGAATACCTTACAGCAATTTAGACAGCCATCTGCTTTTCTGCCTGTCTTTCTCGCTTTTCTAATTTGTCGCTCTCTGTCCATCTGGGTTTTTCTTTCTCGTCCTTTCTCTTTTTCGGTCTCTTTTTCTTTGTGTGAATCGTGCTTTCTGTCTCTGTTTCCTCTCTCGGTATAACATGCCGCACTGTCTCTCTTTTCGCAAGTCCCTGTTCACACATAATGAAATACCCAAGCCAGGAGCCACTCTAGCTGTTCAAAGCTTTATCTGAGCTGGCATTCAAATGAATTCAACAGGAAATGGTGAATAGTTTCTTAAGTGAAACTGGGGGACTTAACATCCTCCCCTGTCCACCAACAATTAAGGATTGGGAGAGAAGTTCTAAAACGGAGTACCTTTGACATCTCTTTATAGTCAGGGTTGCCTCAGTTTTCATTTAGAAACACGATCTTAGGTCCTCAAATTTACACCTGACTATTTTTAGTGGACTCTCCTGATTATATCTATAAAAACATATATATATATATATATATATATATATATATATACATATATACATATATACATATACATGTGTGTATGTATAAAAATTCCTTTTTAAAAGTATTTCTTAGTATTTTGGGCAGCCCTTCCAAAATCTCTCATTAAAACTATTTGCTATTTTCCGTGGCCAATTAGTTATGCTTTTTTATCCCATATCACTATAAGTAAATTATAAAAGTTCACCTGTGCAGAATATGTGAATGAGCAGAATATATCAAAAGAAGAAAGATGAATGGATGTTCAAGTTAAAACATTTTTAAAAAGAACCTATGAACTCCAGTCTATTGTTTATGGAATAAACATTGTGCCCAATAGTGCTTTTTATTACCACTTACTCAGATTTGTGAGTATATTTTAAAAGTAGCCCTATCACACTTGAGCAATGGAGTCATTCCGAGCTCATGCTATGCTAATAAGCATTCTAACATGTGTTAAACCATCCACGTGATCATGGTCCAGTTGAATTTCTATAGATTTTATCTAGCATACACGAACACACAAAACAGCAAGCAAAAATAAAGGCATTACCGGCAAATGAGAATGTCCATTAACTTTGAAACTGTAAATGCAAAGAAAACTAAATTCCTCACACGGTATGTCTCCCTAATACTGTTTCTTGAGTTCCAGTATCTTAGGAATCTTTTCCAGAATCTCAGACTTTGAAATAACCTTAGAGGCTGTCCAATCCATTAATCACTCTGAATCCTGAAATTAATCAAATTCATATTGAATTGAGTCAAACTATACTGAACTGTCATCAGAAGGTAACATCTTCATACCTTAATGATTAATAATATAATCATACTAATATGATACTATTATTGACTAAATTTTTCCTACCCGCAAAGTGAATTTATGATATATTTAGCAGCACTCGGTCGATTATTAAATATAATTATGCCATGAAACTTGATGTACAACCTAAAGGAATATGGTGATGCTATTTTCCAGGCGTTTTTGACTGGTAACTTGTCTATTCCAGACAGGTATGAATGGTCCAGTGATCATCCTCATAGAAGTGAAAAACCCACCTTACTGATAAATGCATAACCATCTTTGTATGTAAATATGATTAATAATTGGTGACAATAATGACAGTAATTTTCAGCCATATATCACCAGCTACCTACAGGACGTCTCTTATGGACATCTCAAACTCAATATATTCAAATGAAACTCCTTCTTATATTTCTCTTCCAGTCTCAAATATCCTCTCTTGCCAATCATTATCAAAAGCATCACCATCGTTCCAGTCATTCATCCTCACAACGTAGGTGTTGTCCTCTACTCCTCATTTCCTCTCACTCCTTATGCCACCTCTTGATTTCTCTACCTCGACATCCTTTGTATTTCTTCCCCTTCTCTCTGACACTGGCGCCATCTTGGAGCGGGTCCTCATCATATCATGTCTGGTCTACTGAAATAACCTGCTGATTGGTCTCTCTACCTCAAGTTTCTACCTTCTCTAGTTCAGCGTCATTGCAGCTGCCCAAATGATCCTTCTAAAGCACATGTCTAACCCTGTCACCGACACTTTCCCCATGAAAATACTCGATTCAAATATAAAATCCTCTTTTAGTGATTACTATTGGCAAAATTTCCAAAATTTGAACTGCGTATGATTCTGACGAGTGAATATTAGAAAAAGTAAGAGGATACGGAAGAATACTTCATTTGTTTAAATGAAAGAAAAATTAATAAGGGCAAAATGGCATTGCAAACCTTGGACATAGGTCACAAGGCACCTGGAATTTGTGAGTGTCTTACAGATCAGTCACGGGACTCTAGGAACAGAAATAATACTAAAAAAACTGCTAATGGAGGAGCCGGTCTTAAACTAGAACGCCTTTCCATGCCCACTTCCTGATTTCTCTATTTCTCTCAGTCCATCTATTACGCTTAGACTGTATTTGATGTAAGGCTTTGGCCTCTGGGAATTCATTCTCTATCTGGCATCCTCATTCTAACTCAAATATGCACAATTCAGAAGCCCCTTTTACACTTAGAAAGGGCAATATTAGTAGTTCTGTAGAACAGCAAATAAGGAAAATGGAAAACCAGTTACTATCTCCCAGGAGAAGCCTCCATTTTCTTTGCAAGGTTGTGGTAATTTATGATGAAAAAGATAATACTTAATACTCAGATGTTTTTAAAACACTGTCCAAACACAAGGAAATTTTCAGCTAAATATTGCTTGTGGGGGAAAAGTAGCTACAGATCCAAATGCATATGGATTAGCCAGAAGCACCATGCATTCTTTGGAGGAAACGGTGGGACCTGGTAGACTCACTAAGTCGTCTCACTCCATGGTGTTAATACAATTATTTGGAAAATGAAAAATTTTAAAGTTTAGGTTTTGTTACACAATCATCAGTTAACACAATTATTTGGTGTTTTGCACATTAAAAGCTAAACTATAAAGTTCCTCCTCATGCAAATTTTTCCCTCTATTCTAATGGATCTTCCTCTCAAAAGAGACCTAGCAAAGGACTCGTGTCGTCTGAGTTTGGCTTTGTGTAGAGTATAATCCCAAATAAAGAAGATGATCAGTTTTCAGCTTCATACTGTCCCCGCCACGGAGATCCAAGAAAAATCTCTTAAATAAGCACTACAAAGCATAGAGCAGATTTAGGATAGATATAGATTGCTTCCACCACACCAGAAATGCCCAAAACCTGCAGCTCATAAGCATGTATTAACAGACGCTTGAAGCAGATATTTCTGTATATTCATGTACATAAATATTTCATAAAGCCCTAAGATTTGGACCATCCAAGGAAGTCATAAATTCTCAGTCTTTTGGTCAGCCAACTCCTATCTCGATCCCTGATGATCTGTTGATGGATCTCTTCCTCCCTCGAGAAGTTTCAGGAAGCCCTTCCCACTGCTGGTGAAACGGTCAGAAAATCCCGCGTGAAACTCCTTCCACATCGTCAAGGGTCCTGCCCAAACTGCAAGCGTTCGTTTTCCGGAATTATTATTCAGTCATGTTAACTTGGGGAACGAAACCCAGCAGAATTAGCAGGTGGGAATTGAAAGCTATGTTCCCACTGCCATGTGCTTATAAAGGCCAGAGCAGGTGCAAGGAAGAAGGATGGCAGAACTTCGAAACCCCACTCTGAAAATAAGTCCGAAGGAGATATGGAACGTCACAAACAACATGCTCAAAAAAGAAGAGAGAGACAGAGATGGAAAAACAGTGAGAGAATAACAGGCACTTCGGCCCCCGCTTTTAGAAGATTTCTGAATAAGTACATCTTGGTATAATAGCCATAGACAACCTGTGACAGTTACCAAAGAATCAAACAGTTCTTATGTATAATTGAGTAGTAGCCAGAAAACACATCTCCTACCCCCTGATGCCAGAACAAAAAGGCCCAGATCCATGGCAAATTCTCAAAAACAACCCTTTGGGCAGCTTGATGGCTCAGTGAATTGAGAGCCAAGCCTAGAGATAGGAGATCCTGGGTTCAAATCTGGACTAAGATACTTCCTAGCTATGTGACCCTGGGGAAGTCACTTGACTCCCCTTGCCTGGCCTTTACTACCTTTATTAGGCCTCTTCCTTGGAACCAATACACAATATTGATTCTAAAACAGAAGATACGGGTTTAAAAAATTCCACTGTTTCAGTTGCTTACAACATTTATAGGTTTACCGTAATATTAACTTTAAGACAGAAAGGCAAAGGAAAAGCAAATGGGATTAAGTAATTTAATAAGGGTCATACAGCTAGGTGTCTGAGGTCAGATTTGAGCTGCTGTCCTCACAACTCCAGGCCTGGAGCTTTATCCACTGTGCCACTCAGCTACCCTTATTTGTGATTCTTAATGCTATTCTAAATTTAAGAAATCTTCTTAGGCTAAATGCCAGTCCAAAACCATAAATAACTCAAAGGGAGTTACCACAGCTTCATATTATTTGAAGTCACTTTCTTTAGAATGTATTTTCCATCTTTTATCCTTTATAAGCTCTTAACTATACACATTTATAGCCATTTTCTCATATTTATATATATATATATATGTATATACATATATTTCCATGTGAATCTAGCTCTTTGAAGGAGTAGGAGTCTAGTCTCTCCCTCAAATAAAGTTCTTCATATTTCTGAGTCAATCCATTTTACCAGAATAATTTTTTTGTTTTTCCTTATCATATTCTTATCAGTGATTTGGAGTAATGCATAGATGGTATGCTCATCAAATTTATAGACAACACAAAACCAGGTGGGACGCAGTGATGCCCTGCAGTATCTAAATTCATAGACACACCTTGGCAGTCTTCTCTTTCCTTTATCCATATTTAGTTGATTAGACTCATAAAACACCTGGCACATATGTGCTTAACAGTTTTTATTAAGTGTACTCCATTTCTACCTATTAATCTGTCATCTCTATCTTGTAATCCATGGCTCAGAAATCGATATCCTATTCTCAGAGTACTCGTTTTTAGTTATTTGTTAATTTCCCGAGTTATTTTTTTCCTTCTGTAATCCTTTTCTTCACAATGGATTATAGTACAGAAGAGAAAAATCTTTATCCTTCCAGTTTTTATTCTCTTGAACTTTATTGCTATAATTTCTGGTCCCATGAATCATCAAAAGTAAATAGCTGGTCAGAGTCAAGACAGTGGGTTAGAAACAGCAAAAGTCCAGAACTCTCTGAAAACTCTTCCACACCAATTAAAAACAAAGTGCTTCAAGGGATAGAATACCAAATCTAATAATAGGACAGAGCTGGAGGATACTCCTGCTGAATTTAACTTAAAAGATATGCCAAAAAAAAAGCCTGAATTCTTGAACTCTAGAATTCAAGGGAAAGGAAGAAGAAAGGTCCTTGGAACCCTCCCCCATCTATAGTTCTGAGTCTCCAATGGTGGCTGGAATCTCTGGGTGGGTAAGGGCTCTAGTCTGGAGTGAGTGCCTTTTTGCCACAGCACTTCCAGGCTCAGGTTATTGAACAAAGGTGACAGGGAGGCAGCTGGAGGAGAAGTGCAGAAAGGGCAGCCTAATCACAGCCAAAACGCTCCATTCTCCCCACCACCACCCCCTTTATCAAGATTTTGGACTCAAAGCACATTCAGCTCTACAGATCAACTCTGCTCTGGCGTAATCTTATCAATAAGGCAGATAAGAAGACTTCAGAGGACAGGGAAGCTCAGTCTCAGGAAAAACACCTCCCCCATAGACTGCACTGAGTTTCTATAAGAATCCAGCTGACTGGAACCTCAGGGCAAAGGCCTGAATACCTTCAATAACTTGCTAACAGGGCATGAAGCTCAGGTCCCCTTCATCCTCTAATTTACCTACACCTTCAGCTTCTGTTCCTAGTTGGGGAAGATCTGACTTCGGGGGTCATTAATTCCATCAGCCTAACCTAGTCAATCAGCACAGCAGATAAGAAGCCCCTTCAGGACAGAATAGCCCAAATCCACAGATCTAGCAAATAAACAGAGAAGCAAGATTATGGCCAATTAAGGGGGGGAGGGGAAGAGAAGGGAAAAAAATATGAGTAAACAAAAGAAAAAGAAAAAAGAATTACAATCGACAGCTTCTATCCAGGTAATGAACAAACAGCAAATGGAACAGAGGAGGACCAAGGAACACCAAGCAAAAACACAGAAACTCCAGCAAATTGGATACAGGCTTTGGAAGAACTCAAAATACAATTCAATAAACAATACAGGTCAAAGAAAATTAGGAAAATAACTGAAAAAGCAAAATAAGTCATCTGTAAATAGAGACACATGATCAAAAAGAAGAAAATAGTGTCTTGAAAGCCAGAATTGATCAGCTTGAAAACAAAGCAAAGAAGGTGAAAGATGACCTACAAAAACATCAGTTCAGTTGGAAAAGGAAGATCAAAAATTCAGGGATGAAATTCAGTCTTTAAAAATTAGAATCCAACAACTAAAAACAAGTGACTTCAGAAGGCAGCAAGAATCTATAAAACAAAATCAAAAGAATGAAAAAATTGAGGAAAGTATGAAACACCTTATGGACAAAACCACAGACCTTGAAAACAGAGCTAGAAGAGACAATTAAAAATTTTTGGACTACCAGAAGATCATAACAAAAGAAAAAGCCTGGACATCATTCTACAAGAAATGATCCAAGAAAACTTCCCCAACATTCTCGAAAAGGAGGGAAAAGATGAGATGGAAAGAATCCAAATATCCCTACTTAATCCTCAATTGACAACACCCAGGAATGTTATGGCCACATTCAAGAACTACTAGAACAAGGAAAAAATATTACAAGCTGCTAAGAAGAAGTCGTTCAGATACTGTGGAAACACAGTTAGGATAACATAGGATCTGGCTGCATCTACACTGAAGGACCAAAAGGCATGGAATATGATATTCCAGAAAGCAAGGCAACTGGGTCTACAACCAAGAATCAACTATCCAGAAAAACTGACTACATGTTTGCAGGAGAAAGTATAGTCATTTAGACTTCCAAGCATTTGTAAAGAAAAGGCCAGTCTTAAACAGAATATTTGATGCCCAAACACAGAACTCAAGAGAATCACCAAAAGGTAAATCAGGAAGGGGGGCAGGGACACCATTTCTTTAAGGGACCCAATAAGTTCAAATGATTTGTATTCCTGTAAGAAAAGATGATATTAGTAACTCTTAAAAATTGTTATTATCATCAGGGTAACTATAAGAAGTATACTTAGAAGGAACAGTGACAAACTGTAAGGATTAAATGTCTAGATAGATAGATAGATAGATAGATAGATAGATAGATAGATAGATAGATAGATATAATATATATATATATATATATATATATATATATATATATATAACTAGAGGTAAAAAAAGGATAAGAAGAAATGTGAAAAGAAACAAAATGGTGTAAATTTATATTTCATGAAGCAGCACATGACAGGAGCTGGGGAAAAGACCAATACAATGGAAGGGTAAAAGAGGTTGGAGACAGGTAATACTTAATTCTTACATGTATTGAAAATTACTGAAAGAGGGAAGAACAATCAGAACCATTAGGGCAGAGAATTGATTCATACACTATCAAGATGTAAAAGGGTAGCAAACAGACTGGTGGGGAGGGAAGCAATCCAAGGGAGTGTGAGTGTGCCCTAAAGAAAAATAAGAGGGGAATAAGAAGGGAGTGGGGAGAACAGGAAGTAAAACAAAGGTGAGGATTAGGGGGACTGATTAAAAGCAAAACGCTAGTGTAGAAGGAAATAGTGAAAGAGGAATGTGCAGGACTAGGAGAGGAAATCAAAATGCTGGGGAATACACAAGTGGTAATCATATTACTGAATGTGAATGGAATGAACCCACCCATAAAATGGAAGCAAATAGTAGAGTGGATTAGAAACCTAAATCCTACCATATGTTGTCTAAAAGAAAACACATGATGCAGGTAGACACAAACAGATTAAAGGTAAAAAAGGCTAGAGCAAAAGCTATTAGGCACCAATTGAGAAAAAAGAAGGCAGGAATCACAATCATGATATCTGACATAGCCATAGTAAGAATAAGATCTGATTAAAAGAGAGAGGGAAGGTAATTAGATCCTGATAAAAGGCAGTATAGACAATGAGGAATATCACTACTCAACATTTATGCAATAAATGGTATGGCATTCAGCTTTTTAAAGGAGAAACTATTGGAGTTTAATTAGGAAATAGATAGTAAAACCATACTAGTGGGGGAACTCAATCTTCTCTTATCAGAACTAGATAAATCAAAAGCAAAGAATAAATAAAAAAGAGGTAAAAGCTTTTGAATGAAATCTTAGAAAAATTAGATTTAATAGATATATGGAGAAAAATAAATAGGGACAAAATGGAAAACACTTTCTTTTCAGCAGTACATGGTAGATTCACAAAGATTTACCATGTACTAGTGCATAAAAACATGGCAAACAAATACAAAAAAGCAGAAATAATAAATGCAAACTTTTCAGATAATAATGCAATAAAAATAATAATCAGTAAGGGTACATGGAGAGGCAAATCAAAAATTAATTAAAAATTAAATAATATGATTCTCCAAAATTGGTTAAAGAACAAATCATAGAAACAATAACCATTGTCATAGATGAGAATGACAATGATGAGACATCCTATCAAAATCTATGAGATGCAATCAAAGCAGTATTAAGGGGGAAATGTATATCCTTGAGTGCATATATTAACAAATCAGGGAGGGCAGAGATCAATAAATTGGGCACACAAGTTAAAAAACTAGAAAGAGAACAAATTAAAAATTCTCAGAAAAACTAAAGTAGAAATCACAAAAATTAAAGGATAAATTAATAAAATTGAAAGGGAAAGAACTATTGAATTAATAAACAATACTAAAAGTTGATATTTTGAAAAGACAAATAAAATAGATAAACTACTGGTTAATCTAATAAAAAAAGGAAAGAAGAAAAATAAATTAACAGTATCAAAGATGAAAAGGAAGACCTCACCTCTAATGAAGAGGAAATTGAGGCAATCATTGAAAATTATTTTGCTCAATTATATGGCAATAAATACAGCAATCTAGGTGATATGGATGAATATTTCAAAAATAAAATTTGCCTAGATTAACAGAAGAAGTAATAGAATACTTAAATAATCCCATATCAGAAAAAGAAATTGAACAAGACATCAAAGAACTCTCTAAGAAAAAAAAAAAACCCAGGACCAGATGGATTCACAAGTGAACTCTATCAAACATTCAAAGAACAACTAATCCCAATACTATACAAACTATTTGACATAATAAGGAAAGTAGTTGTACCAAATTCCTTTTATGACACAAATATGGTACTGGTTTCAAAGCCAGGCAGATCAAAAATAGAGAAAGAAAACTACAGACCAATCTCCCTAATAAACATAAATGCAAAAATCTTAAATATAATACTAGCAAAAAGACTCCATCAAGTGATCATGAGGGTTATTCATTATGATCAGGTGGGATTTATACCAGGAATGCAAGGATGGTTCAATATTAGGAGAACCATCCACATAATTGACCATATTAAAAAAGCAAACTAACAAAAATCACATGATTATCTCAATAGATGCAGAAAAAGTCTTTGAGGAAATACAACACTCATTCCTATTGAAAACACTAGTAAGTTTTGGAATAGAAGGGCTTTTCCAAAAAAAAATAGTATATAATTAAAACTAGCAATTAGAGAAGAAAAAGCAATTGAAGGTATTAAAATAGACAAAGAGGAGACCAAGTTATCACTCTTTCCAGATGATATGATGATCTACTTAAATAACCCCAGAGAATCAACTAAAAAAACAAGTGGAAATAATCAACAACTTTAGCAGACTTATAGGATACAAAATAAATGCAGCAGCAGCAGCAGTTCTATATATTTCCAACATATACCAGCAGTAAGAGTTAGAAAGAGAAAATCCATTTAAAGACACCCTAGACAATATAAAATACTTAGGAATCTATCTGCCCAGACAAACAAAAGAATTATAGGAATGCAACTACAAAACACTTTCCACACAATTAAAACTAAATCTAAACAATTGGAAAATATTAATTGTTCATAGGTAGGACAAGCTTATATAATAATATAATAAAATGACAGTCCTGCCCAAATTATTTTACTTTTGTAGTCCCATACCTATCAAACTGCCAAGAAACATTTTTACTGAATTAGAAAAAACTACAACAAAGTTCATTTGGAAAAACAAAAAGATCAAGAATATTAAGGGAAATAATGAAAAAAATACAGAGTGGAGCCTAGCAGTACCTGATCTTAAACTGTACTATAAATCAGTCTTCATCAAAACAATTTGGTAGTGGTTAAGAGCCAGAAGGGAGGATCAGTGGAATAGACTTGGCTTAAGTGACCTCAGCAAGACAGTCTATGATAAACCCAAAGATCCTAGCTTTGGGTCCCAAAATCCAGTATTTGATAAAAAAAAAAAACTGCTGGGAAAATTGGAAGACTGTGTGGGAGGGATTAGGCTTGGATCAACACCTCACACCCTATCCCAAGATAAACTCAGAATGGGTGAATGACTTGAATATAAAGAAGGAAACTATAAGCAAATTAGGTGAACACAGAAGAGTATACACTATTGTGGCAAAATTGGGACATTACTGCATTACTAGTGGAATTGTGAATTGATCCAACTATTCTGGATGGAAATTTGGAACTATGCCCAAAGGGCTTTAAAAGACTATCTGCCTTTTGATCCAGCCATAGCACTATTGGATTTATACTCCAAAGAGATAGATAAGGGTGAAAAAATGTGCACAAAAATATTTATATCTGCACTATTTGTGTTGGCAAAAAAATTGGAAAATGAGCAGATGCCCTTCAATTGGGGAATGACTGATTAGATTGTGGTACTTGATGGTGATGGAAGACTATTGTGCTGAAAGGAATGATGAACTGGAGGAATTCCATGGGAACTGGAATGACCTCCAGGACATGATGCAGTGAGAGGAGAAAAACCAGGAGAATATTGTACATAGAGATGGATACACTGTGGTACTATTGAATGTAATGGGCTTCTCTACTGGCCATAATCCAAGACAATTTTGAGAAACTTATGGTAAAAAATGCTATTCACATCCAAAGGAAGAAGTGTGGAAGTGGAAATACAGAAGAAAAACAACTGCTTGATCACATGGGTTGATGCAGATAGGATTGGGGATGTAGACTCTAAATGATCATCACCCTAATGCAAATATTAATAATATGGAAATATGTATTGATTAATGACATGTAAAACCCAGTAGAATTGCTCTTTGGCTATGGGAGGGGGGTGTGAGGAGGTGAGGGAAAGAACATGAATCATAAAACCATGGAAAATTATTCAAATTAATTAATTTAAAATTTTTCAAAGTGCCAAAAAAAGTGAATAGTTGCTATCCATTAAAAAAAAAAAAAAACCTTTCCTTCTGTCTCAGAATCAATGCTGTGTATGGTTCCAAGGCACAAGAGTGGCAAGGTCTAGGCAATAGGGGTTAAATTACTTGCCCATGGCCACACATCTAGAATGTGTCTTGGGCCACATTTGAACCTAGCATCTCCCATTTCTAGGCCTGGCTCTCAATCAACTGAGCCACCCAGCTGCTCCCTTGTCATCCATTGTTATAAGTCTTAAGAGATTCTCTGTTACACTCTATCAGATACATGTCCTGGGAAGACAACAGGACACTATTATTATCAACATAGTTAGTGTACAGATAGCTTATTCAGGATCCCAGAGAAAGGAATCATCAGTACTACTATTCTTCCTTTCTTCTTCCAAGCCTTATTAGATAGCTATATTAGCTAGCTAGTTAGCTAGCTAGATGTTTCTCTTCAACATCATTATTTGAAATATGAACAGCTGCTTTCTGATTAGAAAAAACATCTCTTTCCTTTTCAGGAACATCAAATCTGTTTTGAAGCTTTCATTCGCCTGCCCTTTCTTTCCATTTCTCCATGCTCCAAAATTCTGACAAATTCCCTATTTTTCTTCACTTCAGATTCTTCTTCTCTCATGTTTCCATCAGGATTCTTTCATTCGCCTTCATAACTCCCAGGTTACAAAATAGAGACATTCTTACATCTTTCCATCTCTTCTAGAAGAAATAGCTGCCTACTTCTGGAACACAGATGACTGCCATTCAGCTGTGGCATTGACAAAAAAATAATGCAGTTATTACAAGTCACTGAATCATTTCTCCTATTTTCCATAATGGTAGAGGGTTTCTGTCTCATTTCTTTGACTTATTTGCCATACTTTATCCTAAAAACTTGGTTAGAATTTTTAGAAGCAATTATCCTTAATAATTTGACAGGCAGGGGGCAGCAGGGTAGTTCAGTGGATTGAGAGCCAGGCCTAGAGCCGGGAGGACCTAGGTTCAAATCTGGTCTCAGCCACTTCCCAATACACAGTATTTGCTCCAAGATGGAAGGTAAAGGTTTAAAAAAAATTGACAGGCTATTTAAATGTCTTTTTTTCCTCAATAACTCTACAGCCACAGTAGAGATGGGGACCCATGTCCCCATCAGGAACCTCCTAAATATTTCACCAATTTTCCTTACTCATTCATCTACCTACTCTATCAATTTTTTAACCCTGTAATTGTCCTTTTGTTTTCTTGTTTACCTCCCTTAGAATTACCAAATATTTAATTCTAATCCTTCTTGAATCTTTCACTTTTGGTTTTATTCAATGACTGTCCCTAGCCCTTAATTATTATTTTTCTTTTGAATTTGAATTAATATCCAATAACTACAAGTATCATATTTTGTGTGATTTATTAGTAATTACTTGAAGTAGAAGAAATAAGAGAATAAAAGTACAAAACTTAAGTATGACCATGTGAATCAAATTCTCCTTCCTGGTTCCAACCCAACCCCCACAAGCACCTGCCCAGGAACAGGGGGAGAGGGAGGAATTACACAAAAGTTATATCTTCCCTACTTAGGATGTAACATAGATACATAAATGGGATGCTGGGAAAGAGTCCTGGGGAGCAAATTCTAATAAGACAGTTCCTAATTCTTTTTCAGCTTAAAAAGTAAAATCTAAACCAGCATTTTGGCATAAAGAGATGGCCCTCTTCCAAATTATCCCCAATTTCTCCAAAATGTTTCTCCTCCCCAAATTTAACCTTTGCCCTACTTCACTAAAGCAAACCCCTCCAAGCCACATACATCATTTCCTTTACCTTATTTGGCCCACGTTCTTTGTTCTCCCACCCCATATCTCAAGGAAATGGAAGAGAAGCTACATTTGGGGGATTTATTACTTATCTCATTCACTTTACAAATCTGCGGTGGATTCTGATAACTTTGATAGCTGGCACCATCTCAACTTTCTAAAAAACCTTCAGTATCATATAATGCCATAAAACCTTTCTAGAAGCTTTTTAGACAGCAAAGAGCCCAGAAGTCATTGCCTACCTGGGTTCATTGTTTGACATTTCCTCCAGCACCTAGAATGTCTCTGCTTAGGATGCTCCTTGATTTCCTGGTTATTCCGCACACAGGTTTCAGGCCGGGAGGTCCCAAGTTGTGTCCATATTAGTTCCTTTGTACTTATTGAAGGGGAGGGGCTGTTCCTTGCTATAGCTTATATTATATATTTTACATTTAGAAGATTTTTCTAGGCATTTTATGATTTTCTTTCTTACAGTAAATTTGTGTTGAATCTATCTTTTCCTTCTGGTTTTTTGTCAGTAATAGCACCGGTAATTTGTCTTGCAATACTCAAATATGCTGAAAGAGTCTTTGTACACAACGTCTCCCAGGCCTCTTTATTTCTCTTTCTTCTGCTAACAGTAGTGCTTAATTATGCAGAATAAGCTCAAACAAAACACAAGAGACTTCTTTCCAGAGGAAGGGGAAAGAAGGAAGAGCTCGGATTTCCTTTACATCTTCTGATTAATGAAATCTTTCCAAAGCTTGGGGGCACCATGGGAAAGTGCTGGAGTTGGAGTAAGGAAGGCCTTTTCAAAGCTGGCCTCAGATCTTTACTAGCCACACGGCATTGAGCAAATCACTGACTCAGTCTTCTCCATTGTAGTGTGGACATAACAAAAGTGCCTCCTTATAGATTTTTTGTGAGAAAATATGAAGTGAGACACAGTGATTAATATGGTGCCTAGAACACAATAGGTACTTAATAAATGCATGTTTCCTTTCCCTTCCACAAAAGTAGCATTCATTCTGGTTACAGGATTTTGCAACTGTTACTTAGTCTACCTACAGAAAAAGGCATTTTACATTCTGAGCATTAAATGATGTAAAGAAAGTCATTGCTTTGAAGACAGTCGTTGCATTTGAGAACAAAACATTTTATTTCATTGGTTTTTTAAAAGGGTTTTATATAGAAATTTCAACTGTGGGCTGGTTGGTTTCTTTACCCGTAATTTACTACCTGTAAACATGTGTGGTACATTTTATTACCTGAAAAAATGCAATACATTGGCAGCCCAACTGGTTTTTCTTTTTGATCATTTTGGAGAAACAAGTCCTTCCCTTCAGCTTTCTCTCAGACCCAGCTGTGGGTCTAAAATCTCCTGGCTAGTAATTAGATATTTATCAGATGGTGGCTGAAAAGGGGTGAGACAGTTAGTTATCTGACACAATTATCTTTGAAAATTGGATCCCTCCGTTCTGGTCCTGCTGAGGGCATTCGAAGGAACTATGAATGCTTTAAAGCTCAATGCCTTTGAAAACCCTTGTCTATTTTAGAAAGCGTTCAACAGCAGAGTCCAAGTGCACTCACAGGGTCCATATACATCCATATAAATATTACCTTTCATGCATGGCGGCCTTCGGATGTTCACGTTTCACAATACATTTATCTAGGCATTTCTGCTTATTAGGTCAGTCAGTCTTAACGTGGAGTCAATTTTAAAAATATTTTCCCATTTACTTGTAAAAATCATCTTAGCACCTTTATTTTAACGTTTGAGTTCCAAATTCTCTCCCTTCCTCCCTATCCTCCACAGTCCTTGAGATAGCAAACAATTTGCCGTAGGTTACACATGTACAGTCTTGCAAAACACATTTTCATATTAGTCATTTTGTCAAAGAAAACATAGACCAAAAAATAAAAAATAAAGTAAAATAGTATGATTTGATCTGCATTCAGACTCTCAATTTTTTCTCTGGAACTTCATCATTCATCATTACTCCTTGGGAATTGTCTCGAGTCTTTGTATTACTGAAGAGTTGTGATTCACTGTTGATAATCAAATAATATTGCTGTTGCTTTGGACAATGTTCTCCCTGGTTCTGCTCAATTCACTTTGCATCAGTTCATTCCCAAAGTTTTGGAGAGCATCGAGTTTGTTATTTCTTATAGCACAATAGTATTCCATTATAATCAAATACAACTTGTTCAGTCATTTCCCAATTGATGGTCATTCCCTCCATTTCCAATTCTTTGCTACCACAAAAAGGACTGCTTTATTTTTGTGCACATATCCTTGACTGTTTATTTTTCAATTTTTTGGAATACAGAAGTAGTAGTATTATAGCTGGCTCAAAGGGTACACACAGTTTTATAGTCCTTTGGGTGTATTTACAAATTGTTCCTTAATGTTTAAAACAAAACATTTTGAAAGCCGTATTTCAATGTAATTGGTTTTCTTTGCAGTCTGTAGTATTTCATCTAAACATTTGAAATATTATTCTGAGAAGAGATTCACATGTTTCACCTAAAGGAGTCCATGACACACAAAGTTAAGAATCTCCCACTTTAAATTTTTCCAATTGTGGTGTTTTACATTGCTTTAAAATTCAATTAGATCATTATTGAACATTTTGGTACACACTGTGTTGGATCAAGTTTTAGATAAAACCCAGACGTAGCTTTCATGGAGTTAATATTCTGATAGGATGTTAATGACTTAGCAGTGTATAATTGAAAATCTGTTACCCTAAAAAAGAACTACATATCCCGAGAGCCCACTGACTTCCTGTCATTATGTACTTCCTATAGACAGAGGATAAAGAGAGTGGGCATTGAGGTTCCTACTCTCAGATGTAGAATCAGCAGTGATGGTGGTGAGTGGGGCTTTTAAACATGGCTAACCATCCATGATCACGTGGTTTTTATTGTGTACCCTCTTTATTCCTTGATTTCTAATGATCTTTAATAAACCTCTGTAAAATATAATATTTCTATTATTAGAGATTTTAATTTTTACAGCAGATAGCTACTTCACAAGTGGCTTTTTCTCTAATATTAAATGAATCCCTGATTTTTTATGGCATGAAGGTATTTCATATGATGAAAATTGCCATTAGAGGACAGATCAAGAGCTGCTAGGTACCTCAAAAGCCCATTCCCTTCTTTTCCCATTGAGGAATTTGATACCCTTGGAGGTTAAATTACTTGCCCAGGGAAATAGAGAGAGAAATTGAGCCAAGGTCTTCTGAACCAGTGCTTTTCCAGGTTTTTGGTGAGCCCTGGTGTCTACTAACTACCACAATTTCTCGTTCTCACCCATTGATTCTCACCCATTTTTAAAATGAACTCAATCAAGCTTGATTTAGTGTGACAATAAATCAGCACACTTTGCTTAGGGAGTGATGGAAGAATAAGGCGCTTGGGAATGATCCCTTTAAACTGGCATTGCTGCAAGCAGTCTTAAACTTGTCAGCAAATTCACTCCTTGGCTTCTCCTTGGGAGCTGATTTTCAGCAGAGGCTGAACTTTCATGTCTGTGTCTCTCCCCATGACACCATTTTTTTCCCAATAGTTAACAGTGACCATAAATAGCAAGCATGGGTTTGCCTGGAGTTCCTTCACAAACAAATACTCCCAAGTCACAGAGCCATTCTCAAATACTATTTTTCATTGGACAGATGGTCATGGAACCACCTTTTGTAGCTGGCATAGGGGGACAAGGGGAGAAGAGAGGACTGACGGGCTCTGTGAATGGCACAGTGTGCATTCCATAGATGAGGCAGCCTTGGAAAGCATTCTAGAACAGGAGAATTCTGTCGTTACAATTCAGACACACGCCAATGACAGGCACAGGGCCTTTTATTTTCTGGCAAACTAGCCCTGGCCAGGCAATCAGCGAGAACTCATTTCCCCTCTTCTCACAGTGAAGCACATGCCAATACCCAACCGTGCACGGGATTGACTTCCTCCTCCTGAAACACTTGACAGAGATCCCCAGTGCCACTGAGGTTGCTCCCTCACATCCACCTCCCAGTAGTGTATGCCGGTGCTGAAGCCCTGCTGGCCAAGGACAAAATGATAGGGAGCCTTTTGAGCACTTTGGACTGATCGGGAGAGTCTTCTCTGTGTCTCCCACTCTTCAAATCATCAGAAATGATGAAACAGTGATGGGCTATTGTGGGATCCATAGTGACATTCACTTTTAATTGCTGTAAAATGGCCGTCACCCTAGCTCATGTCCAGGGGCCATGAAAGACCATACTCCTGAGAATATCCTTTCAGACTATACATAGTTATGTTCCTCCACCTCAAGGATTCTCAATGAGTAGTCTTGGGAAACCCTTGGAAATTCCAAGGTCCTTTAATGAGGTCTGTGAAGATAAGTGACTCCTTTTTAATAATATTAAAATGTTTTAATTTCATTTTTGATGAATATATATATACATATATATAACTCATGTAAACAAAATTCTTTGAGGAATCCTCAACTACTTTTAATTTAAAGAACACTTACATTCCATCTTAAAATCAATATGAAAGTCAGAAGAGTAATAATGGTGAGGGAATGGGGATTAAGTGATTTGCCCAGGTTCATAAAGTTAAGAAGTATCAGAATCCAGATTTGAATCCAGAACCATCTATCTGTAGGTGTAGGTGTCAATCCACTGAGGCACCTAACTGCATCCAATCCTTAATTTTTAAGATTATAAAGAAAGCGGTTCTAAAACCAAAAAGTTTGAAATATGCTATTTTACCAGAACCAAATTAGTGGAGGCCGAATTTATGGTTTCTTTTCAGTTATAAATAACTTGAAAAATGCCACACTGTATAGGTAAAACATGCCCACTAGTGGATTCATTTTAGACTGAGATTATTAGACATGGTGTGTTCTGCTAATTTTCATCAGAATGATGAAAGGAACAAAATGATTGAAGGTCAAGTGAATATAAGATCCATTTGGCTCAACCTGCTTTAATATTACATTTTGAAGATCGTTTGAGAATTGCTTTCATTTTGTCTAAGAGTATGCATGACATGGTTGTCCTTTTGCAGTAAATATCTTTTTACTCTTGAAATTCAATATAGGGCTAGGGAGAGGTTGGGACCTTATTTAAACAATAAACATTCCATCTATATATTCCCCCCTTGGGGGAAAAAAAACAAAAACCTCTAGCCATGGAGAAGCAACTCTACTTTTATTATAATGAAAAATTATTTCCTACATATTATGCTATGATTTTCTTTCATGTATTTTCTGCCATGTATATTGTTATTTATATGCGTGAGTTTTCAATTTTTATGATTATTTAGAAGTGAAATTCTGTACAAGTGGAATCTTGAGCAAAGACCTTAATTTACCTTCTTATAACTTCTACTCTTACATTTCTGTTTCTTCATTCTAGATCTAAACCAAAAAAATTGAATCTTTCTTCCATAGATCTTCATAGTTTAAAAAAATTATAATTTAATTAATTAATTTACAATATTTTTCCATGATTACATGATTCATATTTTTCCCGTCCCTCCTACCTCCCCCTTCCATAGTCAATGAGCAATTCAACTAGGTTTTATATGTATCATTGATCAAGAACTATTTCCATATTATTAATATTTTCAAGAAAGTGGTCATTTAAAGTCAACAACCCCAATCATATCCCCATTGAACCATGTGATCAATCATATGATTTTCTTTTGCATTTCTACTCTCATAGTTCTTTCTTTGGGTGTAAATAGAGTTCTTTCTCATAAGTCCTTCCAAATTGTCCTGGATCACTGCATTGCTGCTAGTAGAGAAGTCCATTACACTTGATTATGCCACAGTATATCAGTCTCTGTGTACAATGTACTCCTGGTTCTGCTACTTTTGCTCTGCATCAATTCCTGGAGATTTTTCCATTTCACATGGAATCCCTCCAGTTCATCATTCCTTTCAGCACAATAGTATTTATCATCATCAAATAGTACAATTTTTTCAGCCATTCCCCAATTGGTGGACAACCCCTGCATTTCTACTACAAAGAGCACAGCTAAGAATATTTTTGTACACATATTTTCCTTTATTATCTCTTTGGGGTACAAACCCATCAGTGGTATGACTGGATCAAAGGACAGTCAGTCTTTTAAAACCCTTTGGGCATAGTTCCAAATTGCCTTCTAAAATTTTGGATCAATTCACAACTCTACCAGTAATACATTAGTGTCCCAATTTTGCAACATCCCCTACAAAATTTATTATTTTCCTTTCCTGTCATATTGGACAATCTGCTAGGTGTGAGCTGGTACATCAGAGTTATTTCAATTTGAATTTCTCTAATTATGAGAGATTTTGAACATTTTTTAATGTGCTTATTAATAGTTTTGATTTCTTTATCTGAAAACTGCCTATTCATGTTCCTTGCCCATCAATCAGTTGGGGAATGGATTGTTTTTTTTTGTACAACTGATTTAACTCCTCATAAATTTGAGAAATTAGACCTTTGTCAGAGGTTTTTGTTATGAAGATTTGTTGTTTCCCTTCTAGTTTTGGTTGCATTGGAATAAAAAAATATTGTATTGAAATTGAAAAGTAAACTGAGGGGAAACTATTACTTTTGCAATGACTGCTCTACTCCCTGGCTCTACTATAGTATGTACACATTTTTTTTTTAATTTAATGTAATCAAAATTATTTATTTTACATTTTGTAGTGTTCTCTCTCTCTCTTGCTTGGTCTTAAATTCTTCCCTTTTGTGAATATTAAATTAACTCTCCCCTGTCCATTTTTAGATTTAATCACCAGAAGCTTTTACACCCCACTTCCTTCCATTTTACGTGTACCAATTACAGCTAAAGCTTTGCTTAGTATTGTCCAGGGGGCAGTCAGTTGATTCTGATTCATCACCCACTATTGCACACGTGGGTCACAGACAAACCCCACTCAAATGAAATTTGTTAAATTTTTTTTTCTGATTCAATAAAAAATGTGTCTTGGTAGTTTGATAAGTAGGGCACTGAATAAGTAAATTAATTTTAGTGGGATTGTCATTTTTATTATAATAGCTCATCCTACCCATGAGCAATTCATGTTTTTCCAATTATTTAGAACTAGTTTTAATTGTGTGAAAATTATTTTGTAGTCATGTTCATATAAATCCTCTGTCTTGTCATGTACATTCCCAACAAGTTTATATTGTCTAGGGTGATTTTAAATGCAATTTCTCTTTCTAATTCTTGCTGCTGAGCTGTGTTGGAAAAATATAGAAATGCTGATGATTTATGTGAGTTTATCTTGTATCCTGCAACATTGCTAAAGTTGATAATTATTTCCACTAGTTTTTAGTTGATTCTCTAGGATTCTTTAAGTAGATCATCATATCACTTGCAAAGACTGATAACTTAGACTCCTCATTGCCTACTTTAATCCCTGCCATCTGTTTTTCTTCTCTAATTGTTACTGCTGGTGTTACTAGTACAATGATAAATAATAGAGGTGATAATGGGCATCCTTGCTTCACTCCTGAACTTAGTGAAAAGGATTCTTACTTATCCCCATTGCAAATGATAATTGCTGAGAGTTTTAATTATATATTGTTTATTATTTTAAGGAAAAAACAATACATTCCTATTTTTTCTAGTGTTTTCAATAAGAATGAGTGTTGTACTTTGTCAAAGGCTTTTTCTGCATCTTTTGGGATAATCATGTGATTTCTGTTGGTTTGCTTGTAGATATGGTCAATTATATAGATGATTTTCCTAATGTTAAACTATCCTTGCATTCTTGCTATAAATCCCACTATATCATCTTTTATAATCCTCTTGATAACTTGCTGATGTCTTTTTGATAGTACTCCATTTATAATTTTTGCATCTATGTTGATTATGGAGATTGATCTGGAGTTTTCATTCTCCATTTTTGGTCTGTCTGGCTTTGGAATCAGTGCCATATTTGTGTCATAAAAGGAATTTGGTGAAACTCCTTTCCTTATTTTGTCAAATAGTTTATATAGTATTAGGATTATTTGTTCTTGAAATATTTGATAGAATTCACTTCTGAATCCATTTGGCCCTGGAAATATTTTCTTAGGGAGTTCCTTAATGGCTTGTTAATTTTTTTTTTCTGATATGGGATTATTTATTGCCATGTAATTGGGAAAAATAGTTCTTAATAATTACCTTAATTTTCTCTCATTTAGAGATGATGTTACACTTTTCATCTTTTTGATTTTCTTCTTTCTTGTTTTTTATTAGATTAACCAGTACTTTATCTATTTTATTTTTTCAAAGTACCAGCTCATAGTCTTATTTATTAGTTCAATAGGTCTTTCATTTTAAATTTTATTAATTTCTCCTTTGATTTTTATGATTTCCAATTTGGTTTTCATCTTGGGATTTTTAATTTGTGCTCTCTAGTTTTTTAAGTTGCGTGCCCAATTTTAATTGACCTCTTCAATCTCTGATTTGTTGATATATGCCCTCAGGGATATAAAATTTCCTCTAAGTACTGCTTTGGCTGCATTCCATAGATTTTGATAAGTTGTTTCCACATTGTCATTCTCTCCAATGAAATCAATAATTGTTGAATAAATCAATGATTTATTCTTTGACTCACCAGTTTTGAAGAATTAGATTATTTATTTTCCAATTAATTTTAAATTTGCCTTTTCACAAGCCTCTATTGATTATGATTTTTATTGTGTTTTGATCTGAAAAATTACATTTATTATTCTTTTTTCCTACATTTGTTTGCAATATTTTTATGCCTGATTACATGGTCAATCTTTGTGTATGGGCCATGTGCTGCTGAAAAGAAGGTATATTTCTTTTTATCCCTATTTTTTTCCAGATATCTATTACCTCTAATTTTTCTAACATTTTCATTCACTTCCCTTACTTCTTTTTTATTTTTTTGTTTCAATTTATATAGTTCTGATAGAGGAAGATTAAGGTCCCCCAACAGTATAGTTTTACTCTCTATTTCCTCCTTAAGGTCTTTTATTTTCTCTTATTGAAATCTGAATGCTGTACCATTTGGTGCATATATGTTGAGTACTGATATTTCTTCATCATTTATACTACCTTTCATCAAGATGTAATTACCTTCCTTATCTCTTTTAATAAGATCTATTTTTGCTTTAGCTTTGTCTGAGATCATAATTGCTACTTCTGTCTTCTTTGCTTCAGTTGAAGCCCAGTTAATTCTGCTCTACCCTCTACCTTTATCCTGTGTGTGTCTACCTGCCTCAAGTGTGTTTCTTGTAGACTACATATGGTAGATTTCTGGTTTTTAATCCATTCTGCTATCAACTTCCCCTTTATTGGTGAGTTTATCCCATTCACAATCACAGATGATTACTGTCTGTGTATTCCCCTCCATTTTGACTTCCTCCTTAAATTCTATCTTTTCTCTTATCCCTCTTACCCCTACCTCAAACTTTTTGCTTTTAGTCAATCTCCCCCTTTTCCCCTCCCTAATGTTACTCCCCTTCTCAACCCATACCCTCTTATTTATTCCCTTCTTACTCTAGTGCCTTTTAAACAACCCCCCTGCCTCTCCCTCCCTTGTATTCCTCTTCTCCCCACCAGTCCATTAACTACCCTTCTAATTCTCTATAGAGCATGACACAATTCTCTGCCCCAATAGATCTGATTATTCTTTTCTCTATGAATAAATTTCAATATACTGAAGATTTAAGAAGTACCTGACACCAACTTCTTCAACCCTTCCATTGTATTGGTCATCCCTCCTTCCCTCCATGTGCTTCTTTATGAAATATTTATTTACCCCATTTTATCTCTTTTCCCATTTTTCTTAGTATAATCCTCTTTTTTTTACCTCTAGTTATATATATATGTATACATATATATACATATATATATATATATATATATATTTGACATATCATCCTATACAGTTTGCCACTGTGCCCTCCAAGTATACTTCTTCTAGCTACCCTAATGATAATAACAATTTTTAAGAGTTACCAATATCATCTTTTCTTATAGGAACACAAATCATATAAACTTATTTGTTGGTCACTTAAATTTTTTCTTTTCCCTTTCTTAATTACCTTTTGGTGATTCTCTTGAATTCTATGTTTGGGCATCAAATTTTCTTTTTGTCAGGCCTTTTCTTTAGGAATGCTTGGAAGTCTTCTATTTTACTAAGTGGCCATATTTTTCCCTGCAATAATATAGTCAATTTTACTGGATAGTTTATCCTTAGTAGCAGATACAATTCCTTTGCTTTCTGGGAATATCATATTCTATTCCTCACAGTCCTTCAGTGTGAATGCAGCCTATTTCTGTGTTATCCTATATGTGGCTCCATGAGATCTGAATGGTTTCTTTTGAGCAGCTTATAGTATCTTTTCCTTGGTCTGAAAGTTCTTTAACTTGGCTATAACATTTCTGGGTGTTGTCAATTGGGGATTTAACATAGGAGTGATCTGTGGATTCGTTCAATCTCTAATTTACCTTCTTGTTCAAGAATGTCAGGGCAGTTTTCTTGGACAATTTCCTGTAGAGTTATGTCCAGTCTTTTTCTTTTGTCATGTTTTTTCAGTAGTCAAATAATTCTTAAATTGTCTATATATGTATTTTCCAGATCTGTTGTTTTATCAATGAGGTGTTTCATATTTTCCTCCATTTTTTTTGTTCTTTTGCTTGTGTTTTATAAACACTTTTCTGCCTTGTGAAGATATTTATTTCTAGTTGTTGGAGTCTAATTTTTAAAGACTGAATTTTATCCCTAGCTTTTTAATCCTTTTTTTTTCTTTTGATTATTTTTCTTTGTAGGTCATGATTTTATCTTTTACTATCTTTGCCTCACTTTCAAGCTGGTCAATTCTGGCTTTTAGGACACTATTATTTTTTGTTTTAGTTTTTGTGCCTCTCTTTCCAGGTGACCTATGTTACTTTTTTAGTTCTTTCCCCAATTTTCTTCAGCCGCACTTAATTGTTTTTTTTTAATTGTGCTTTGAGTTCTTCCAAAGACTTTGTCCAGTTATCTGGAGTTCTGAGGAACTGAAGCAAACAGATATATTTTATTTAACTCTTGTAGTTTTCACAAGGGAGGATTAAAAGGGTGAGGAATTTATCAGGCAATGGCTATCGTGGTGGGGAAGAAAAAGAAGTCATCACGACAATTTTTTTTAATTAGAAGAAAACACAGTAAGAATTCAAATTCTATAATTTCCAGCATCCCTATTATGCTCACTGCCACCATCTTTCTTATACAGCTACCTTCCCATTAAACTTTCTAATTTATCATCTCAAATAAAACAAAGCTTTCTTTCCACACTTTTCCATTGTCATATTAAAAAAAATTGGACAATTTGTAAATTTTCAAGGATTCACATTAATTACACTTTACTAATTGAGAATTTTCTTTTCTTCAGGATTTATTATAATGCTAACTAAACTAATAAAATACTAATCTTTATCTTGATCTTAATTTTTATCTTGATCTTAATTTAGAAGGGCTGGGTTAGTTAAGTAGATGAGGAGGTTATGTTTAACCTACTATAAAAATGGAGATTTTTAACCCAGACTTCAATCCCCAGAAGTCCTTGCTCTAGTTCCCAAGATACCCTCTAATCTCACCTGAATTCCCACCTGCGCTGAGAACAGAAATTGTTTTTAAAGTGACTCCGCCTTCTGCTAGCTTTCTCTTCCTGCTTCCGCTTCCAAAGATTCTCTCTCTTGGCTTCTGTGTCTGAGCACACGTGGCTCTACCAGGCAGGATGTAGATTGAGTGATTGTGAATGGGCACTCTGGGCTTAGACACGTGCTTTCTTATTTTGTATTTTCTTTAATTCTTAATCTTTAATAAACCTCAAAAAATATAATACCTTAGCAGAGAAAGTAATTTTAACTGCTACATTACTTAGAGCAAACTATTTATAAAGCAGTTTAACACTTAAACAGTGCCTTAATCTGACCTTATCTAGTCATCTAAATAGATCTGGCAAGATCTTTACTTGGCATTTCTTTGTTAATCATTTGCTTTTGTTACTGCATTTATTTGAAAAGAGAAAAAATTTATGCTTTTTTTTTTTTAAATTTTAATATTATTTTATTTGGTCGTTTTCATACATTATTCACTGGAAACAAAGATCGTTTTCTTTTCCTCCCCTCCCCTCCCCCCCCCCGCCTTTCCCTCTCCCATAGCCGACGCATGATTCCACTGGTTATCACATGTGTTCTTGACTCGAACCCATTTCCCTGTTGTTGGAGTTTGCATTAGAGTGTTCATTTAGAGTCTCTCCTCAGTCTTATCTCCTCCAACCCTGTAGTCAAGCAGTTGCTTTTCAGCGGTGTTTTTACTCCCACAGTTTATCCTCTGCTTGTGGGTAGTATTTTTTTTTTTAGATCCCTGCAGATTGTTCAGGGATTGCATTGATACTAATGGAGAAGTCCATCACCTTCGATTGTACCACAATGTATCAGTCTCTGTGTACAATGTTTTCCTGGTTCTGCTCCTCTCGCTCTGCATCACTTCCTGGAGGTTGTTCCAGTCTCCATGGAACTTCTCCACTTTATTATTCCTTTTAGCACAATAGTATTCCATCACCAACATATACCACAATTTGTTCAGCCATTCCCCAATTGAGGGGCATCCCCTCATTTTCCAATTTTTGGCCACCACAAAGAGCGCAGCTATGAATATTTTTGTACAAGTCTTTTTGTCCATTATCTCTTTGGGGTACAAGCCCAGCAGTGCTATGGCTGGATCAAAGGGCAGACAGTCTTTTATCGCCCTTTGGACATAGTTCCAAATTGCCCTCCAGAATGGTTGGATCAATTCACAACTCCACCAGCAATGAATTAATGTCCCCACTTTGCCACATCCCCTCCAGCATTCATTACTTTGCATAGCTGTCATGTTAGCCAATCTGCTAGGTGTGAGATGATACCTCAGAGTTGTTTTGATTTGCATCTCTCTGATTATAAGAGATGTAGAGCACTTTTTCATGTGCTTATTAATAGTTTTGATTTCTTTGGCTGAGAATTGCCTGTTCATGTCCCTTGCCCATTTGTCAATTGGAGAATGGCTTGATTTTTTGTACAATTGATTTAGTTCTTTATAAATTTTAGTAATTAAACCCTTGTCAGAGGTTTTTATGAAGATTGTTTCCCAATTTGTTGCTACCCTTCTGATTTTGGTTACATTGGTTTTGTTTGTACAAAAACTTTTTAATTTGATGTAATCCAGATTATTTATTTTGCATTTTGTAATTCTTTCTAATTCTTGCTTGGTTTTGAAGTATTTCCCTTCCCAAAGGTCTGACATGTATACTATTCTGTGTTCGCCTAATTTTCTTATAGTTTCCTTCTTTATGTTCAAGTCATTCATCCATTTTGAATTTATCTTGGTGTAGGGTGTGAGGTGTTGATCTAAGCCTAATCTTTCCCACACTGTCCTCCAATTTTCCCAACAGTTTTTATGAAATAGTGGATTTTTGTCCCAAAAGCTGGGATCTTTGGGTTTGTCATATACTGTCTTGCTGAGGTTGCTTGCCCCCAGTCTATTCCACTGATCCTCCTTTCTGTCTCTTAGCCAGTACCAAATTGTTTTGATGACCGCTGCTTTATAATATAGTCTGAGATCTGGGACTGCAAGACCCCCTTCCTTTGTATTTTTTTTCATTAATTCCCTGGGTATCCTTGATCTTTTGTTCTTCCAAATGAACTTTGTTATGTTTTTTTCTAAATCAGTAAAAAAAATTTTTGGAAGTTCCATGGGTATGGCACTAAATAGATAGATGAGTTTGGGTAGGATGGTCATTTTTATTATATTGGCTCGTCCTACCCATGAGCAGTTAATGTTCTTCCAATTGTTCAAGTCTAGTTTTAGTTGTGTGGAAAGTGTTTTGTAGTTGTGTTCATATAGATCCTGTGTTTGTCTCGGGAGATAGATTCCTAAGTATTTTATTTTGTCTTGGGTAATTTTGAATGGGATTTCTCTTTCTAGTTCTTGCTGCTGAGCTGTGTTGGAATTATATAGAAATGCTGATGACTTATGTGGGTTTATTTTGTATCCTGCAACTTTGCTAAAGTTGTTGATTATTTCAATTAGCTTTTTGGTTGAGTCTCTAGGATTCTTTAAGTAGACCATCATGTCATCTGCAAAGAGTGATAATTTGGTCTCCTCCTTGCCTATTTTGATGCCTTCAATTTCTTTTTCTTCTCTAATTGCTACTGCTAGTGTTTCTAGTACAATGTCAAATAATAGAGGTGATAATGGGCATCCTTGTTTCACTCCTGATCTTAATGGGAATGGATTTAGTTTATCCCCATTGCAGATGATATTAGCTGATGGTTTTAGATATATACTGTTTATTATTTTTAGGAATGACCCTTCTATTCCTATGCTTTCTAGTGTTTTTAGTAGGAATGGGTGTTGTATTTTATCAAAGGCTTTTTCTGCATCTATTGAGATAATCATGTGATTCTTGTTGGTTTGCTTGTTGATGTGGTCAATTATGTGGATAGTTTTCCTAATGTTGAACCAGCCCTGCATCCCTGGTATATATCCTACTCGATCATGGTGGATGACCCTTCTAATCACTTGCTGGAGTCTTTTTGCTAGTATCCTATTTAAGATTTTTCCATCTATATTCATTAGGGAGATTGGCCTATAGTTTTCTTTCTCTGTTTTTGGCCTGCCTGGCTTTGGAATTAGTACCATGCTTGTGTCATAAAAGGAGTTTGGTAGGACTCCCTCTTTGCTTATTATGTCGAATAGTTTGTATAATATTGGGGTTAACTGTTCTCTGAATGTTTGATAGAATTCACTGGTGAATCCATCAGGCCCTGGGGATTTTTTCTTAGGCAGTTCTTTGATGGCTTGATGGATTTCAATTTCTGATATGGGATTATTTAAGAAAACTATTTCTTCTTCTGTTAGTCTAGGCAATTTATATTTTTGTAAATATTCATCCATATCACCTAGGTTGGTATATTTATTGCCATATAGTTGGGCAAAGTAGTTTTTAATGATTGCCTTAATTTCCTCTTCATTTGAGGTGAGATCCCCCTTTTCATCCTTGATGCTATTAATTTGCCTTTCTTCTTTCCTTTTTTTAATTAAATTAACCAGTACTTTGTCTATTTTGTCTGTTTTTTCAAAGTACCAGCTTCTAGTCTTGTTTATTAGCTCAATAGTTCTGTCACTTTCTATTTTATTAATTTCTCCCTTAATTTTTAGGATCTCTAGTATGGTTTTCTTCTGGGGGTTTTTAATTTGTTCATTCTCAAGTTTTTTGATTTGCATTTCCAATTCCTTGGTCTCTGTCCTCCCTAATTTGTTAATATATGCACTCAGGGATATGAATTTTCCTCTAAGTACTGCCTTGGCTGCATCCCATAAGGTTTGAAAGGATGTTTCGCCGTTGTCATTTTCTTCAACGAAATTGTTAATTGTTTCTATGATTTCTTCTCTAACTATCCGATTTTGGAGTATCATGTTATTTAATTTCCAATTAATTTTTGATTTGGGTCTCCATGTACCCTTGCCGATCAATATTTTGATTGCCTTGTGATCTGAAAAGGCTGCAGTTAATATTTCTGCTTTTCTGCATTTAAGTGCCATGTTTCTATGACCTAGTGTATGATCTATTTTTGTGAATGTGCCATGTGGTGCTGAAAAGAAGGTGTATTCTTTTTTGTCCCTATTTATTTTTCTCCATATGTCTATTAATTCTAATTTTTCTAAGATTTCATTCACCTCTTTTACCTCTTTCTTATTTATTTTTTGATTTGATTTATCTAAATTTGATAGTGGTTGGTTCAAGTCTCCCACTAATATGGTTTTACTGTCTAATTCCTCCTTCAATTCTCCTAGTTTCTCTATTAAAAATTTGGATGCTATACCATTTGGTGCATACATGTTGATTAGTGATATTTCCTCATTGTCTATACTTCCTTTTAGCAGAATATATTTACCTTCCCTGTCCCTTTTGATCAGGTCTATTTGTACTTTGGCTTTGTCAGATATCATGATTGCAACTCCTGCCTTCTTTCTGTCGGTTGAGGCCCAAAAGGTCTTACTCCATCCTTTAATTCTGACCTTGTGGGTGTCAACCCGCCTCATGTGTGTTTCTTGAAGACAACATATGGTAGGGTTTTGTGTTCTAATCCAATCTGCTATTTGTCTGCGTTTTATGGGTGAGTTCATCCCATTCACGTTCAAAGTTATGATTGTTATTTGTGGATTCGCTGGCATTTTGATGTCTTCCCCTAGTTCTGACCTTTCTTCTTTAGCTTTCTCCTTTTGAACCAGTGATTTACTTTAGGTCAGTCCCCCTAGTCCCCTCCCTTGAGATGCTTCCCTTTCTAGCCCCTCCCTTTTTATGCTCCCTTCCCCTCCCCCCTCTCCTTCCCTCCCTTTTTGTACTCCCTCCCCCCTCCCCCTCCTTAATTTTCCTTTCTTTCTTGCCCTAATGGATAAGATAGAATTCAGGATCCCACTGGATCTAGATGTTCTTCCCTCTCAGATTTGATTTCACTGAGAGTAAGGTTTAAGTAATTCCACTTCTCGCTCTCTTCCTCTCCTTCTCATATGAGAGTTCTTTCCCTCCCCTTCCCATGTGTATCTTTATATGGGAAAGTTTATTCTATTGATTCCCCCCCTATTTCTTGAAGTTAATCTTAGTATTATCACGGTTCCCCCCTCCCTTTTCCTTTTTTTGCCCCAACTTTCCCCAAATCTTCTTAATTCCCCAATCTTTCCCTATGCATGTTTCTTCTAACTACTCTTATGATGATACAATTTATGAGAGTTACACAAAACATTTTCCCCACATATTAATATATATAATTAGATGTAAATGTAGTCCTTATAGAAGAGAGTTTGACTTAAAGAGAAAGATAAGATTTATCTCCTTTTCCCTTTCTTTCATATTTACCTTTTCATGTTTCTCTTGCTTTCTGTGCTTGGATATCGAACTTTCCACAGAGCTCTGGTCTTTTCTTAGCAAATGCTTGGAAATCTTCTATTTTGTTGAATGCCCATACTTTCCCCTGGAAGTATATAGTCAGTTTTGCTGGGTAGTTGATTCTTGGTTGGAGACCCAGCTCTCTTGCCTTTCTAAATATCGTGTTCCATGCTTTGCGGTCTCTTAGTGTGTTAGCCGCTAAGTCATGTGTGATCCTTATGGGAGCCCCCTTATATCTGAAGCTCTTCTTCTTGGCTTCTTGTAGGATTTTCTCCTTTACTTGGAAGCTCTTGAATTTGGCAATTACATTCCTAGGCGTTGTCTTTTGGGGATTTAGTATAGAAGGTGTTCTATGAATCCTTTCTATTTCTATTTTGCCCCCTTGCTCCAGAACGTGGGGGCAATTTTCTTTTATAATCTCCTCTAGAATAAAATCCAATTTGTTGTTTACCTCTGGTTTTTCTGGGAGACCGATGATACGGAGATTTTCTCATCTTCCTCTGTTCTCCAGGTCCGTGACCTTCTCAGTGAGATATTTTATGTTTTCTTCCAATTCATTAATTATTTGGGTTTGCTTTATTGATTCTTGCTGTTTTATCATCTCACTTTCTTCGAGGTGCTTAATTCTGGTCATTAGGGACTGGATTTGCTTTTCAGCCTTGTCTGCCCTTCTATTGGATGCTTCGAGTTCTTTTTCCAATTGAGCATTCTTATCTGTCAGACAGCTGATCTCTTTCTCCCATTTTTCTTTCCAGAAGGTTTCCATCTTTTGGATAAGTTCCAGTTTGAGATCTTCCAGAGCTTGTTGATAGTTTCCATTTTGGGAGGCGTGTTCTGAATTTTTTTGGATTTCCTACTCATTCTCCTCTTTTCCTTGGGTACTTCCACCATAAAAGTTTTCAATAGTCACTTTTTTCCCTTTCTTCCTGGAGGCTTGATTTTGGGCCATGTGAGCCATCCCTTTGGTGGTTTTATTTCCCTTTCCTTTTTGGTCTGGGGTCTGGGTTATAAGAGCGGTTTTTCTGTGAATTTAGGTTGCTTCAGACTAGTTCTTCCCAGCCTCCGAGCCCAGGTATTCAGCTCCGCCCAGATAATCAGCGCGCGTTGTTCAGCGCAGCCAGCCCCAAGTCCAGGTCCGCTGGATTCTCCAGTGAAAGCGCCCTGAGACGTTTTTTCCTGGCAGTCCCCAGATCCCAAGGACCCTGGAGTGCCCCCCCAGACAGAGATGCTCCCCACTCACTCGCTGTCCCGGTGAGCGCTCAGGTAGCTCACTCTGGTTTAGTGGGGGAGGTGGGGTGGGGGAAGGGCGGCTCACTTCACTTTTCTGTGCAAGCTTTTCCTTCTTATTTTAGTGTGGAAATGTTCAAGCCCCACGTACCTTTGCCTCTGTGGGGTACTGGGGAGTCCTTCTGTTCCTCCAAAGGTGATTTTATGCTCCTTTGATGTAGTCTATTTCGTTCGGTGCTGGGGAGAGAAAGCGTGCGGCGTCTAGATTGCAGCCATGATTACCTGGAAGTAAAAATTTATGCTTTTTAAAAGCATCTCAAAATTCAAACTTTTGGGGTATTATGTCCTAATTAGTTTGAATTAGAATAGTATTAGTAAACTCTGCTTTAAAAAATGTGTGCATTTTAAACTTAAAAGAAACAAAATTGGAGTGAATAGGAGGGAGAATTTCTTCCCCAAATCATGTAACACCCCAATCCTGTAAAGTTGTGTTCTTATTATTATTCCTGTTTCATAGTCGAGGAAATTGAAGCAGAGAGATGTTGAGTAGCTTGTCCTGGGTTACACAGCTAGTAGGTATCTAAAGCCAAATTTAAGTCAAGTCTTCTTGACTCTAGGATCCAGTGTTCTATCCATAGATGCATATGGATTAAATAAAGTAGAGTTAGAATCTCTAACCTGCAATCAGAGAGCCCTGAGTTCAAATCCAACAACTGACAATTACTAGCTGTGTCAGGCTGTACCTCACAATTTTTGTTTCCTTCATCAATGTTAAGTATCAAATGAGATAACATATGAAAAGTACTTTGCAAAACTTAAAGCATTATATAAATATTGACTATCATTGTTTTTATAAAAACATAAAAAATTCTAAGTTATTTTAATGAATTGGAAAGAATAGTAGAGAAAATTAAATAGATGGGGAAAATCAAAAGTATATTTTGAAACTAGGGATAAAAAGGTTAAGTACCAACTGAATGGTGGTCTTCAAATATACAAAGAATCTTTTTGGTAGCAAGTCAACCAGTTCTTTTCTAAGTATATGGTAAAATAAATAGGCAAAATAGACTTTGGTTGAATTCAAAGGACAGTTTCTGAAACACAAGTTGATGAATGTCTACAGTGAATTTTTAAAAGATCTGGTAAATTCATTGACCTTGGAAATCTTCAGAAAGAAAACAGAATTATCTCTCTTGAAAGTTTTAATCATTATGGAAACAGGATACCCTGTGTTCAAATCTAGTATCAGACACTTCTTAATTGTGTTACCCTGGGCAAATTACTAAATTCCCCATTGCCTAGAAACTACTCTTCTGCTACTATCTTCAGCTTTTAGATTAGGACTTGGTATATTGTTAAATATATAAGAAATGTTTGTTGAAATGTTGAGATCAATTGAAAAATCAATTTCATTTAAAAGGTAAAAATTCAATAATTTTATAGTACTTTCATTTTTCATTTAATGTTTGGTTGTAGACGGAGGATATTGCATCCTTTCATTTCTTCCCTTCTATGAACTTTTTTCAACTCCATATACTATCTTCCCCCTTTTTTGGGGGTGTTTTTATATTAGGTATCATAAAAAACAGATTCCATTTGGAAAAAAAAAAACTATTCTCTTTTTTATGTTCTATTCATGCTATGTTTCAAAATCTGTTATAGCAAAATATGTTTATGCAGCATCTTTTAGCATATTAGAGTTCAATGAAAAGATGATAAAATTTCAGGCACTGACCTTTATAATTTTGTTTATAGTTTAGAATTGGAAGGTGACTCAGAGGCCAACTTGTCCAAACCTCTCATTTTACAGATGAGAAAACTGTTGTCCCAAATTCTTGAATGATTTGCCCAAAGTTGTGTATTTGTAAATTGGTAAAGCAGAGTACATAGAATGCTGAACCTAAAGTCAGAAAGACTAGCTAATGTGGTCCTGAGGAAGTCATTAACCTTGTGTGCCATAGTTTCTTCATCTATAAATTGAACAGGAGAAGGAAAAGGCAAACCATTCCAGCATTTTTCCAAATGAACATCACTCTAACATGACTTAAATGATTGAACAATTAAGGAGCCCAGATTCCAGAGAACACAGTTAACTCAGACCTTCTTTAACTCTTGGATCATTATTTCTCAGTGAAAATTAGAGGTCAGAAAGTCTAGAATATGTTTTAGTGGAAATTTTTTTAAAGCCTAAAGAGCAGGATGACTTGTTCAAAGATAGGTGGAAGAGATAATACTGTGTTTAAATTAATACAGATAAAATTCTAGGAAACCTGATAATGAAGACATAAACCCAAGATATCAGAATTACTATTCCCACAAAATAAGGGGGGGGCAGGGAAAGCATATGTACTGAACTCATCATTCCTTTCCTTCTTCAACCGTACACTCTTATTTCAAATTTCCTCCAGGAATCCATAACAGAAGAGTCTAGTGCCCCATTTTTATTACATTTGGCAAGGTTTTAATTTATATCTAAGGTGCTAGTTCACAAGGGATTCTAGCCTGAAGGCACCCAACATGCTTTCTATTTTAACAATGTCCTGTACCAAAAATATTTAATGGGTTTAAACTTTCAGGGGCTGCTGAAATTAATGACTATGATTTCTTGCCTGTATCCCTTCAAGTCATGTAACAGAAGTAGCTTGTTAAAGGGATTTTGTTAATCTCTCCCTCTGTCTCCTTAAGAGGCTTGAGAATAGGATTTTTAAGTAGATCAGAACTGACAGAAGTCAGTGAGCCAGAGCTAAAGATTCTGTTACCAGGGAGACCTGGACTGAGGAGAGAAAGTAGCCAGCACTCTAACAGGAATTTAGGGGGGACAGTTGGTCAGTGAGGAGAGAATGGAAGCAGCCACTGATAGTTGAGGGTCTTTTGCTTCTGGGATCTCTAGAGAGCAGGAGGTCTCTCTCTGAGGCAAGGATCTGCTGGCATTTGGCTACTGACAGTTGGGCTGCTATAGAAAACTGATTGAAGGCTTGAGTGCAGCTGTCTATTTTAGGGAGTTAGGGAGTTAGTTTTAGAGATATCTTTATTTAGAGATAGAGTAGGTTAAGATAGACCTGGCATGCCAGGCAGAAGAAACTCTCCTCAGAAGACAGTTAGAGGTAGTTTTAGGAAATTTTAGTTATATTTATAGGACATAAGATTAATAATCTCTCTTTCCAATTTTCTATCTGTACTTCTTTCTTAAATTAAACAAAGTTTCTGTTAAACTGTTCTCCTCACTTTGTCAAATTCCTTAATTTAACCCTTATAATACCTGGTGAGCAGTTAGGAGTTTGATTAATCTGTTAATCTTCCATTCCTCACTTTTTACTATACTATCCCTACTTTTCAAGAATGCATAGGCAAAAAGTAGAAGTAAAGGAAATTTTTATAGGCAGTTCAATATAGTGCTAGAAATGAAGGTAGATTTAGTGAAGGAGTTTCCAGCCTATCTTAAAAAACTCCTACTCCCTGAGAGCATTGATGAGCTGGCACAGCTTCCAGTTTCTGATTTTTCAGGCTTGGGGAGTATTTTTTTTCTGATAGGATTACTTCAAATATACCAAATTTACCAAATAAATTACTAGTTCTCTCTAAAAAGAAGAAGCAATGGAAAGATAGCATAATTGAGACTTGATTTGTATACCATGAAACTTTTTCTGCATACCTTTTAAGATTGTATCTCTCAAATGGCCCAAATTATTGTCCAACTTACTAAAACTACCTCTCACTCTAATCAACCTGTCTCTCCTACTGTTCTTACTTCTTCCTCCAACTCCATTGCAGCTTAAGCAGAAACTCAAGAGAAATAGCAAGAAATAATCAAGATACGAACCTATTTCCCTTAAATGAAGTACCAATTTATAATCCTAAAGAAGAGTTAGTTACCATAAGACATCCAAAACCATTTACCCCTCACGATATTGAGAGATTTAAGCAGAGCACCTCTTCATTTGACAATGAGCCCATAGCTGTTATCAAAAGACGTGAAAACATATGTCAAAATTTTGATCCAACCTGGATTGATTGTGAATATTTGTTAGAGAAGTTGTTAATAAAAAGGGAGAAAAATAAGGTTATCTTGCTTACTAATGAGACTTGAGGAAGAGGAGTAATTCAATGGCCACCAAAAGACCCCAAATGGAATTTTAACAATGAAGCTGATTACACTAGCTTGTGTCAGGCAAGGAAGTCAGTACTAAAAACCTTGAGGGCATGCTCTGACAGAACAGGTAGCTGAACAGAGTTTGAGAAACTCAAACAGGACATTGGTAAAAAAAATCCTTCCAGTTTATGGACAGACTTATAGAACTGGGAAGAAGGAAAAGAAACCTAGATTTGGCCAGAGAAAGGGTTTTAAGACAATTGAGAAGATAGTTTGTGAAAAAATTGTTGCAGGGTGGTCAAGGACTATTTGAAAACCAGATGTTCTAACTGGCCAAATATGGACCTTCATGAATTAAGGAGAATGACAGTATATGTGTATAAGAGGCATGAAAAGAAAGATGATGATGACATTGATTTAGTGGAGGCATTAAGTAAGGAGATACAAGCATTAAGGGAAAACTTGAAAAAAAGAGGTACGAATTATGGGATAGCTATGATCTCTTTGTAAGAGTCTACAAACCAAAGACCAATATGTTACTTATGCAGAAAAAGGGGACATAATGTTAAATTGCAGAAGCTGGTTTCAAGTATTCAATAATTTTAGAAATAATGGAAATTTTAGGAATAACTATTTTAGGAACAAAAATTCTAGAAATAATAACAACAGAAACAAAGAAATAATAATTATAGAAATTATGATAATGATAGAACCAATAATCAAAGTGAGGCAAATGACATATTACAATGTATCTGATATGGGACTTGTCCACGCAATTGCCAAAATGTAAATACTCCTCAACAAGAGGAATCTCAGAGAGATGCACATGGACCTTTATGAAAGTTCGGGGAGGGGGATTCTGGAATCAAAGATGGAAACATTTGATTTTTCAGAAAATGATATATTTACACTAGTCATCCCCGTCAATTCTCCCCTGAATAGCAATGGACCACATGTAACATTAAAAGTAGGAAATACATTATACAATTGTCTTCTTGATACTGAAGCATTAAGATCTGTGCTGATGAGTACACCTGATTCTAATTGTAATTCTATTGGTTCTATCCATGTTATGGGGTGTCAGGAGCACCTCTGAAAGTCCCAAAGTGTTCACCACAAAGGGTGTCTGTGGGACCTTTATCCATGGAACATTCATTCCTTTTAAGCCTAACTCCCCTATAAATTTATTGGAGAGAGATCTTTTGTGTAAATTAAGAGCTATGATAATATGCACTCAAAATGTCAATATTACATTAGAACTACCTGAAAAATCGCTAAATTTGTTCTCTGTATTCTTTCTAGATAGTCATGAGGTGTATAAAACTCCCACCTTTGAAATACCAACAGATATACCTGAATCTTTCTGGGCTGCATCTTCCTCCAATGCAAGGTTACTTAAATCAGTTGTTCCAGTTCAAATTAAAACAAAAGGTGGCCCACCTCCTTCGATTCCTCCGTAACCATTATCAAAAGAAGCAATTGAGAGAATTACATCAGGGATAATTTCTTTAATTGAACATAAAATAAGAATCCCATGCAAATCAGTATACAATACACCTATTTTGCCTATTTATAAAAACTGAAATCAGGTGAAAATGGAAAGCCTGTTTATCAATTTGTTCAAGATTTAAGGGCTGTTTATAATTTTGTCATCAAAAGACACCCTGCAGTTCCAAGTTCATCCCCCGTTATTTCCTCTGTTCCTAGTGCTGCTAAATATTTCACAATAGTATATTTGTATTCTGCCTTCTTTTCAATACCCATCCATGAAGATTCCCAAAACATATTTGCCTTCACGTAGAAAGGGTCTCAAATATGTGGTATTGTCTGCCTCAAGGTTATGTAGAAAGTCCAACTTTATTTTGCCAGATTTTGACACCAGTTTTGGCAAATTTCAAGTTTAAGGAGATCAGTTTAATATACTTTGTGGATGATTTGCTCTTGGCCTCACCAAATACCACACCATGCCAAGAAGATACCAAAAATCTCCTGTTGGAATTTTTTTAAGAGAGGACACAAGATCTCAAAGGCAAAGGTTCTCCCAAAAGTGGAGTATTTGGATTTGTTTTAACTGATGGTGCCAGCTACATTTCCCCTAAACATATTGAAGATATCCAAAAATTGAGTGCCCCATCCACTATGAGACAGTTGAGAGCAATTTTGGGGAACAATAGGTTTTTGCAGGCAATGGATTCCTTACCTGCCCAGGGGAAATCTATACATTTGACCAGTTGAGATGCTGTTTGATCAACCACCAATACATGCTATACCAATTAACCCTGTGTATACAGCATTGCTAGGAGGAGATACTTCTAATGTCTCATATATATACAAGATCTGCAAATCAAGATATGAGAACTTCAGGAATCTGGAGCTGTGATGCAAACTGGACCTATAGACTTTTCATGATTTAAATCCAGGAGACATAGTATATGTAAATAACTTCCAGCACACAGGAGCAATCAGTCAGCCTGGGAAGGTCCATTCAAAATACTCTCAACAACCCCAATAGCAATAAAAATTAGAGAAAAGACATTTTGGATCCATTGCTGTCATTTGAAAAGAGTACCTTCTATCAAAAATGATTGACTCCATGAATTAAGGAAAAGACTACAGAGACAACTGGACACTATTTTCAATGACATTGAACTCCTGAACTTATATATTTTTTTAATAAAAGGTTTGATTTTGAAAAAGAATTAGTATTAGCCAATAGATAAGTATATAATTTATATTATTATATTATATAATTTCCATTTAGAAATTATTATTATTAATATAATTTTATAGGATTATAAAAAAAGTTAAAATAACCGAAAGATAGGTAAATGATAATGTGTTATAACGTGTTATATGTATTGGTCAACACCCGCCTCATGAGGGATATTGTATTTATATAATATTGTATATATTTTTGTATATAGTCAGGATTGTATTTCTAACTCTATTTGTAATTATTTATCATTTGAAACTTATAAAAACCAAGAATGGTTTTGCTTTCTTTCTTTTTTTATTTCTTCCTGTTTCTTATATTAGTATACTTTTTTATTAGAAGGAATTAATAATAAAAGCAACTTTGACTAGGGAATATGAGTAGAAATATAAGATAATTATATTTGAAAGATCCATTAGGGAGACTAGTCTCCCAAAGGATATCAAGGGCAATATGTTAAAAGGATTTTCTTAATCTCTCCCTCTGTCTCTTTAAGAGGCTTGAGATTAGGATTTCTAAGTAGATCAGAACTGACAGAAGTCAGTGAGCCAGAGCTAAAAGTTCTGTTACCAGGGAGACCTGGACTGAGGAGAGGAAGTAGCCAGCCCTCCAACAGGAAGTTAGGGGGGCTAGTTGGTCAGTTAGGAGAGAATGGAAGCTGCCACTGATAGTTGAGGGTCTTTTGCTTCTGGGATCTCTAGAGAGAAGGAGGTCTCTCTCAGGCAAGGATCTGCTGGCATTTGGCTACTGACATTTGGGCTGCTATAGAAAATGGATTGAAGGCTTGAGTGCAGCTGTCTATTTTAGGGAGTTAGGGAGTTAGTGAATAATTTAGAGATAGAGTAGGTTAAGATAGACCTGGCATGCCAGGCAGAAGAAACTCTCCTCAGAAGACAGAGGTAGTTTTAGGAAATTTTAGGTAGTATTGGGAATTTTGGGTATATTTATAGGACATAAGATTAATAATCTCTCTTTCCTCTTTTCTGTCTTTTTATCTGTACTTCTTTCTTAAATTAAATAAAGTTTCTGTTAAACTGCTCTCCTCACTTTGTTAAACTCCTTAAATTACCCCTTACAAACTGATCTTCTTCTCAGAGATCATGTCCTAGTTAGCCTCAATTGAATTGACTGCCATAGTTTTAATCGGTATCAACTTGTTTGAAAATGGAAATTGGAGAACTTAGGAACTCTATAGTAAATTTTAGAGGTAACAGTAGATAGAGATGTCTTTAGATCTAGGGAGACTTAGAGGTTATTGTCCTGACTCTGATTTATACTAGCTGTGATACTGGGCAAGGCATTTAGCTACTCATTGCTCTGAAACTTAACTTGTAGAAAAGGTACTCATCTGCCCTGATGGAGGGAGTATCCTCTTCTAAGAGTTCTCTACCTGAAGGAAGTCATAAATCTATCTCTCTAATAAATGATGGTATCTTCATACTGACTGCATTGGTAAAGGGAGTTCAACCCAGAGCACTCCATGTCAAAAAAATCATAGATCCTCTAACTATCCCTATAATAAATTAACATCTACATGTATTAAAAAACGACGTCTCCTTTGCTATCCACATGTTTTCTTTGCCAAGCATTATATTGATTTAATCAGAAGGCTGTACAGTTAACATGTTATACTCTTTGAACAATAGCTATATGCTGGGAACTTTGCATTTTCTTATACAATTTAGCTTTAATGTAACTTTAAGCCACAAGTATTGATTTTTGATAATGTCAATATGATTCAAAATCTAATTTGGCTGTGTAAGAACTATAACAGAATTGCGTAAGAAAGAAGCCTGTACTCATTTTATGTGTTACATATCAGGGTCAGAGGTATGGATTGGAGATATGGGATAGGAAATTGGGATCAGACGTGCCAAAACCTGGGCAGGGAGGGCGGGGGGGGGGAGGTAAATTAGATCAATTTTCTATGCCAGTAAAAGTCAAAGACCCAAAAGAGAAAATTCTTGTGACAAAATTCCTTGACATTGGCATTCCACATCAGAAATGTATATGATTTTATCAGTGGAAATAATATTGCTGTTCTTGTTTCACTCATGTCTGATTCTTTGTGACCCCGTTTGGAGTCATTTGGAGTCTGTTTACATGCACTCAATGTTAATGGACAGCCCCGCAGATAGGACCATTCTATTGGGCGAAATAAGGGATTAAGAGACCAGATGTTACTTTTAACTGATTTAAGAATAACATCAATTGAGAGGAGGTAAAGAAGACATTTTTATACCAATTTGTTTATTTATTTGCATGTTTGATAAAAATTACTGTTATTAGTGAAATTATTATTAAACCCAAACGACTGCACCAACATAATCCAGTGCCCCAAGCAAGAACGTGGCATCATGTAGAGCATCCCAAGTACATGTAGTACATGGGAAGATACTGGACTGCTTGTCATTTCCTTAGAGCTCATTTTACAGATGGGACAATGAAAGCAAACAGGGTTAAGTGACTTGCAGAAGGTTAGAAAGCTAATCAATGTCTGTAGGCATATTTGAAGCCAGGCTCTGCACGCTATTCACGATTCACAGCACTTTGAGGAGGCATCACCATCGGCTTTCTGATCGCGACCTAAGGATCTTTCTGGGTACATGCTGCACCCTTCCCTGTGTGTTGTCTGCCCGTTAGAATGGAAGCTCTTTAGGAGCAGGAACTGCTGGCACTTAGTACCGTGCTCCGCACTCCGCAAGAGCTTAATCAATGTGTATTTTCCGCCAAGCCTGCTCACTTCTTTCAGAATGTGCTCTTTGTACTTGACGGTGCCCATTAGGTTGTTTGCCAGCAAGGCTCTTTCTTCATAGGGTGCGTTGCTTGCGCCAGACAAGTTAGCCCAAATAATTCTTTGAGCTGCCTAATGGCAACGAGGTGGCACAGGACTGAGGTGGTTTGTGACTTCAAGAGGAAGTTCATTGTTTCTGCTGGCCTCTTCCCACGCACCCGAGCAGAAATCTCAAAATCTGCTGCCCTCAAAAGGGCTTCATTGTCTGCATTTTTCCCTTAAGGCCTTGTATTATTGATCAGTTTGTTTTATGCAGCCCCCAAAATGTATCTGAGATGCACAAAATGCTTTGATAATATTTCATCTATTTCTATTTTTCCATGGTTACAGGATTCGTGTTGTCTCCTCCCCTCTTCCCTCCTGCCTCCCAGAGTCAACACGCAATTCCACTGGGCTATACATATGTCATAAGATAACATTTTAAACGGAGAGTGCCGCTTGAAATTCGTACTTTAAATTATATGCTTCAACTCATGCAGTACTTCAACTTGCATTTTAAAATAATACAAGTTTTCAAAAACTTCTTCCTCTGTTTTGCAGAGAGCGTTTCCCTGTACCACTGAGCTGGTGTGATGTGAAGAAGGACAAAAATGAAATGGAAACATTTTCCTTTAGTCATCCTAATAGCTCTATTTGGCTTATTCCCAAACCCTCCATTACTGGCCCAACTTATTCCAGGTAAGTGGCATTAAGTTTTAATTTAGTCATCATTTTAAACAATTTATTTCTTAATGGTAAATTTCTTTGCTTCCTAAAAGTGTCCATTGTCTTTGAAACTTGTATGTCCTGTATGATTGATTGTTGTTTGTTGGGGTTTTTTTGCTTTGTTTTGTTTTTAAAGAAAAAAATTATTTGTAAATTGCAGGGTTTGGTGATTATTCTTGGATAAAAAAAACTTGAGTAATTCTATTAAAACTTGAGAATGGGGCAGCTGGGAGACTCAGTGAACTGAGAACCAGGTCTAGAGACGGGAGGTCCTGGGTTCAAATCTGGTCTCAGACACCTCCTAGCTGTGTGACCCTGGGCAAGTCACTTGACCCCCATTGCCTAGCCCTTACCGCTCTTCTGCTATTCTAAGATGGAAGGTGAGGGTTTAAAAAAACCAACACTTCAGTATATTGTACTTCTTCATAGTTTCTTAGATATTAAAGTTTTATAACTTTGTGGAATAATATGGTGGTAGAAAAATTATAGTAAAGGTGAATGTGAAACACACGAAAAAGGAACAATGAAGTTACAACTTATGTCAGTACTACAATTAGGGTAAGACAAACATCAGAAAAATGAAATACATAAATTTGAAAAAGCTGTAGAGTGTTAACATGTTAATTGTTCATTATAATACTGTACAATGTCAGGACAATATATTAATACGTATTGCTATGTTGCGGCCATAATTACCATTCTTTTTCATGAGGTTAGAGACCTATTCTTCTATAAAAGTATTCATCTTATTGATGTTCCCAAAGATGTCATCGTAGCGAAAATATGATCCAGTATGTTATAGGCAATTTAACTTGGCATTATATTGATGTATATAGTGAAACAATATTTTTATTTTATTTTTTTTAATTTTATTTCATTTCCCCCTGATTACATGTAAAAACAGAATATATTTTAATATTACCTATTACCACCCTCATCCTCCCCTCCATTGTAATAGTCTTTTCCCTGTGCCTCTTTATGTGATATAATTTACCTCATTTTACCTCTCCTCGTTTCTCTTAGTGTAATCCTCCTTTTCAGTTCTTGATTTTTTGCATAGCATCCTGAACAGCTTACTCCCACACCCTAGGTCTATATATAGTTCTTCTAACTATGATGATAATGATAAAAATTGTAAGAGTTACAAATATTATCTTTCCATATAGGAATATAGACAATTTGACCTTATTGATTCTCTCTTTTTTTGTCTTTCTCATTTACTGCTCTAAGCTTCTCTTGAATTTTGTATTTAGACACCAGATTTTCTGTTTAGGTCTAGTCTTTTCTTCAGCAATCCTTGGAAATCTTCCATTTTATTTAATGACCACATATTCTCCTGAAAGATATAGTCAGTTTTCATGGGTCGGTGATTCTTGGTTGTAAACCTAGTTCCATCACATTCTGAAATATCATATTCAAAACTCTCCAATATTTCAATATAGAAGCTGCCAGAAACTGGTAATACTGACTGGGTCTCCATGATATTTGACTTGTTTCATTCTGGATACTTGCAGTATTTTCTTTTTGACATAGGAGCTTTTTATCTTGGGAGTTGTCATTTCAGGATTTTATTACAGAAGGTAATCTGTGGATTCTTTACATTTCTATTTTACCCTCTTGTTCAAGAATATTTAGGAAGTTTTCTCTGATAGTTTTCTTGAAATATGATATCTAGATTTTTTAATCATAATGTCAAGCAGTCTAGTGATTCTTAGATTGGCTCTGCTGAATCTCTTTTTGAGGCAAGCCATTTTATTCAGTGAGA